>NC_057807.1:344254841-344262348 GCF_018294505.1 Triticum aestivum | reverse complement strand
CACTCCCCCCTCGATCTGGATCGAGATCGAGGGCTCGACCCCGACGCCGCTCGGTGCTTCCTCGCTGTCGCCGCTCATCCCCTTGCCGCCCTCGTCGCCGGCGGCCCGGTTGCTGCCCCGTCCTCACCTCCTCCTGACTGGTGCCCAGTGCTCGGGGCCCCCACCCCGTCATCGCTCGACGCCGCCACCACCGGATCGCCCGCTACCTCGCCGGCATCGCCTCCCCGCCAGACTGCGTCGTCCCTGTCTTCTTCCTCGACCCCCACTGCCCGGACCCTACATCCCCTCGTGAGATTCCTCTCCTCCGGTCCCCTTGCTCGCCGTTCCCCGCCTGTGGCCTGCACCCGCTAGCTCCCGCCGTGCTCCCCTGCTGTCGCCCGCGCTGCCGTGTGGCCCGCTCGCCTCCCCCCGCGTGCCCGTGCGCGCCACGTAGCCACGGCTGCTACTGCCGCACCGCCACGGCGCCCTCACTGCGCCCGTGCCCAGCCTCTGTCCCGTGACCGCGCGCCCGCCGGAGCTCTACCGCTCGGGCCGCCCCTGCAACCGCCTCCCTCCGTGCTCTCCAACGTCGCCGCCACTACACGCCGTCGCCCCCGTCGATTCCGGCAGCCCCCGCACGAGCCGCGGTCAACAATTGACAAGCGACATCGAGCACGTGCCGTGGGAACCGTCGCCGGGCCACATAGTGGTCGGAGTCCACTGAACGGCTACCGCCGGCGCATTCTGCCATCACCGCCGTTAGCCACTGACGTGGCCTCATTAGTGATGCGCTAATGACCCCCCTAACTCCCTGACACCGGGCCCCACCTTGCTAATTAATGTTTTTTTGGTTAAATAAACTCTGTAAAAAAATGACTCACTGATAGCCTGGCCCCACATCACTAATTAATATATTTTTAGAGTAACTAAACACTGTTAGTTGCCTCTGGGCCAATGCCAAACAGGGCCCACACCCCTGAGAAAAAAAAACGAAATAAAAATAAATATATATTTAATTAATTAATTAATAATTAAAATAGTTAATGAATTAATTAAGTTAATTAATCATGTTTAATTAATCTAATTAAGTAGATAGTTTAATTAAACCCTAATTAGACTAATCAGTCAATGACGAATGGGACCCACAAGTCAGGTTGACCAGTCAACTCTGATGTCAGCATGACATCATGCTGATGTCATTAAATCATTTTCGAATTAATTAAATTCCAGAAATTAATAAAATATTTAGAAAATCATATCTTTTAATCCGTAACTCGGATTAAAATATTTTCAACATGAAAGTTGCTCAGAACGACGAGACGATTTTGGATACGCAGCCCGTTCGTCCACCACACACCCCTAACATATCAAACACGCAACTTTCCTCCTCCGTTTCATCTGTCCGAAAACACGAAACACCGGGAATACTTTCCCGGATGCTTTCCCCCTTCGTCGGTATCACCTACTACCGAGTTAGAACACGTCTAGCTCTGCTTGTTGTCCTGTTATGCACTTGATTGCTATGTATTTACTGTTTCTCCCCCTCTTCTCTCCGGTAGACTACGAGACCGACGCTGCTGCTGCCCAATTCGACTACGGTGTTGACGACCCCTCTCTCTTGCCAGAGCAACCAGGCAAGCCCCCCCTTTGATCACCAGATATCGCCTACTCTTCTCTATACTGCTTGCATTAGAGTAGTGTAGCATGTTACTGCTTTCCGTTAATCCTATTCTGATGCATAGCCTGTCATTGCTGCTACAGTCATTGATACCTTACCCGCAATCCTAAATGCTTAATATAGGATGCTAGTGTTCCATCAGTGGCCCTACACTCTTGTCCGTCTGCCATGCTATACTACTGGGCTGTGATCACTTCGGGAGGTGATCACGGGCATATACTATATACTTTACACTGTTACATTACCTGTGATACTGTTCGGAGTTGGGGGCTGAAGGGGCAGGTGGCTCCATCCCAGTAGAGGTGGGCCTGGGTTCCCGACGGCCCCCGACTATTACTTTGTAGCGGAGCGGCAGGGCAGGTTGTGACCACCTAGGAGAGAGGTGGGCCTGGCCCTGTTCGGCGTTCGCGGATACTTAACACGCTTAACGAGATCTTGGTATTTGATCTGAGTCGGCTACGAGCCTATACGCACTAACCATCTACGTGTGAGTAGTTATGGGTATCCCGACGTCGTGGTATCAGCCGAAGCACTTCAGACGTCAGCGACGGAGCGGCGCGCGCCGAATTGGACTGGAACGCCACTAGGCTAGGTCTGCTTTCGGCCGCCCTCGCAACGTGCAGGTGTGCTATGGGCGATGGGCCCAGACCCCTGTGCGCTTAGGTTTAGACCGGCGTGCTGGCCTCTCTGTTGAGCCTAGGTGGGGCTGCGACGTGTTGATCTTTCGAGGCCGGGCATGACCCAGGAAAGTGTGTCCGGCCAAATGGGATCGAGCGTGTTGGGTTATGTGGTGCACCCCTGCAGGGAAGTTAATCTATTCGAATAGCCGTGATCTTCGGTAACAGGACGACTTGGAGTTGTACCTTGACCTTATGACAACTAGAACCGGATACTTAATAAAACACACCCTTCCAAGTTCCACAGACAACCCGGTGATCGCTTTTCTACAGGGCGACGAGGAGAGGATCGCCGGGTAGGATTATGCTATGCGATGCGACTGGAGATGCGCTTGGAGATGCTACCTGGATATGCTACCTGGATATGCTACTTGGAGATGCTACTTGGAGGACTTCAATCTACTCTCTTCTACATGCTGCAAGACGGAGGCTGCCAGAAGCGTAGTCTTCGACAGGATTAGCTATCCCCCTCTTATTCTGGCATTCTGCAGTTCAGTCCACTGCTATGGCCTCCTTACACATATACCCATGCATATGTAGTGTAGTTCCTTGCTTGCGAGTACTTTGGATGAGTACTCACGGTTGCTTTCTCCCCCCTTTTTTCCCCTTTCCTTTCTTTCTGGTTGTCGCAACCAGATGCTGGAGTCCAGGAGCCAGGAGCCAGTGTCGACGACGACTACTACATTGGAGGTGCCTACTACTACGTGCAGGCTAACGACGACGACCAGGAGTAGTTAGGAGGATCCCAGGCAGGAGGCCTGCGCCTCTTTCGATCTATATCCCAGTTTGTGCTAGCCATCTTATGGCAACTTGTTTAACTTATGTCTGTACTCAGATATTGTTGCTTCCGCTGACTCATCTATGATCGAGCACTTGTATTCGAGCCCTCGAGGCCCCTGGCTTGTATTATGATGCTTGTATGACTTATTTTATTTGTAGAGTTGTGTTGTGATATCTTCCCGTGAGTCCCTGATCTTGATCGTACACATTTGCGTGCATGATTAGTGTACGATTGAATCGGGGGCGTCACAGTACCGCAAAGACCACCCATCGTCAGAGAGCCTAGAGGAATCAGCCGCATGGTCAAGAGCCAAGATTTGAGATTCTATGAGATCCTTCGAGCGACGCTCCTCAGCAGCGTGATTACGAGACCAGCCTCTAAGAAATTTGCTTAAATTGTAAGAGCAAGAGTGCCAATCGTCTAAAGGACCAAAGGAACGAGCATTTGAGGAAAGAAGAAGGGCAATCTTCGAGGATAGCATATCGTTAAAGCCTTCAACAAGTAGCCAGGAAGCGTCAAATTGGAACCTAGCAGGAGGTCTATCTTGATGCATCCCATCATCAAGAAGAAGAGGGGTATGGTCGGGGGCAACGATACTTTTCGCGGTGAGGGAGGCCCGGGGAAATAGAGAGTCCCAACTAGGACACACAGAAACTCTATAAAGCACTGATCTAATCGGTTGGCCTGATGATTAGACCAAGTGAAACGGGCTCCAACCCTAGAGAGCTCGCGGATGGCATTGGTGCTAATAAAGTCATTGAAGGCATTAGCCAGAGACCAGGAAAAATTGTCATTACTTTTATCAAATGGAAAATGAAGGAGGTTAAAGTCCCCGCCGATAACCATCGCTAGATTGCAAGCCTCAATCTTAGCAGACAACTCATCCAAAAATAAGGAAGACATCGAGTGATCCGCTAGACCATACACCACAATGAACTCCCCATAGAATATTAAGGGTTTTGTGACAAACTACCGTGCTAGCCCAGAAGACCCCATGATCAAAGGCAACGAAATCAAAGACATCTTTTTTTGAGCCAATCAAGATCCCCCCGGATGGCCCGAAGCAGGTAACACATGCCAATCAAATCTATCCATGCCCGCGATAGCAGAAAGTTCATTGGGGGAAAAAGACTCTTTAAAAGGTTTCAACCAGCCCCACCAAATCGATATTATTCGCACGCACCAAGTCCTTAATTTGGTCATGGCGCCCCCTAGCACCGAAACCTCTAATGTTCCAAAATAGGGCTTTCATTTGTAAGACAGATTTTTAATGCGGAGGCTCGACCTGCTAGGAGCTGTGCGGGGTTTAGATCTTTTAGCAGGGCCCCTTCTGGAAGTGCTAGGCTGGGGTTGGCCACTACCAACCTCCATACCCGCACCCTGAGCCCGGACTCCTACAGAAACTGCAGCCGAAGAGGCAACGGCCTCTTTGGCTTTAGCGATGGCCGCCTGAGCCATCTTGTTAGCCCGAATAGTAGAAAGAAGAGAAACAGGGGAGGCAACCTCGGGATCTACCAACACTCCCACATCAGACATAATATTTAAAAGGATATCATCGGAAAGGGGCGGTAAAACGAGCCGAGTCGGGGAGGAAGAAGGGGAAGGACCAAGATGTTTACCTGAAGGGGGAAGATCCTTAGCAGTGGCCCGCCTCTCCGCCCGCTCCATGATAGAGCCGCCCGCATCAGCAACCCGCCTACCCTTGCGAGTCGTGGAAGCGGGCGACCGGATCGCAGGAGAACGAGCCATGGGAGAAGCCGGGACGGGGCCCGAGCAAGACATCGAGTCGAGGTCCTTGTCGAGGCGGCGGCAAACACCAGTCATGGATTGTTTAGAGCCCGAGGAGTTCCTGCTCTTAGCCGAGAACTTGCGCACTGACGATTTCTTCTTCCTCTTAGACTAAGCCCCCACCTCATCACGACCAGGGAAGACAGGCAGGTCCTCAATCCCGGAGCGAGTGGGGGAGATAGGACAAACTGAAAGGTTGGAGCAGGCCCCGGAAATAGGGGTGGCCGAAACAGGCTGGTTCTTCAGAAACACATCATCAGTAGCAGGCACCAGAGGGTCAGCAGGGGGATCGCCACCGACTCACGGGGAGCCGTGTCGGCAGGGGCCTGGGAATGAAACAACTCCTGCTCCGAATCAGCCAGCCCATCCCACTCGGATTGGGTGAACCGCAGGTTAGATCCGTCACTCTGGTTTTGACCACCCACAGAGCCATCCCCCTCCTTATCATGCTTGTCCGAGGGGTTGGATGGGGGAGGAGGAGGGGGTGGGGGTTGGAAAGCAGCCGCCCCTTCCACCCGAACACGAAGCCTGACACCATTGGGAGACGGAAAAACATCGATAGCTCCATGAACACAGAGTGGGTCCAAACACCAAATCTTGATCCGAGCTGGACCAACCTTATCCAATGACTCCACATCCACCTCCACAGGTTTCCCAATCAGGACATCAAACGCCATGAGAAAGGCAGAAGATCGGAGCCCGCTGGCAAATCGTCCACCAACACCCAGACCTGAGAGAGAGGACCAACCGCTTTTCCACTGCACGTGGCCGGCTTCACAGAAACCACCAATTGGTTGAGGGAAAGGGTGAAGCTAGTGCACGAGGCAATCATCCGAAGGCAGTCCTTGGAAGGGAACACAACAGAGAATTCATAGTCCGACAGTTGATTAACGTGCCAATCCCAACCTTCAGCATCCCAGATCCGAAGCCCTTCAAGCAAATTTTGAGACGAGATCTTTTGATCTTTCACCGACACTATGGCAGCATTAGAGAGGGAGAGGGCCGCCACTAGGACAGGGAGATCGCTATCCATAGTAAAGAAAGCGCAGCTAGGAAGCCCCAAGCCAAACTGGAGGAAAGAAGGAGGCTTTTGGCGATTCATACAGTTGACAGTGAGGTGCCCATCCGAGCGACATATCAGGCAGAACGGGGGGTTGGTGCATCTGGATTGAAAGTACCCAGGCCTATGGCAGGCGAAGCAGGTGAGCGCAGACGGGTTGCTCGGGGTGGAAGAATTGGGGCCAAGCTGCGGGAGGGAGGGAGGACGAGGCAGGAGCCCATCTCCCACCCCCAATGAGGAGGAAGCACCAGGAAAAGGACCGGCAGGCCGCCGAGCCGGCCCCCCAAAGGACCGAGGCGGAGGACGAGGCCCCGCGCCAGCACCTGCCGGGCAGGGGGGGAATCCGCGCCGGAGCAGGCGCGCCACGCCCCGCGCCAAGGGCAGGCAGGGAGCCCGACGAGGACGAGATCCCCCCACCAGCCGCCGCCGCCGCTTCCCAAGGATCCACCGCCGGAGAGAGAGAAGCCCCAGATCTGGACCCTTGTGGACCAGATCCAGGAGCTCACTCCCGCTCCGAGCGCTGGAGCCACGCCGGACCCACGGCCCATGCAGCGCGGTCGCGAGCCACCTGCTCACGAACCGCATGCTCCGCCTCCAACTTGGAACGGAGCGAAGCCTCGAGCTCCAAATCCACAGCAGAGCCTGGAGAATCCTCCCGCCGGCGCTTGCTGCCCGAGACCGTATCACAGGACTAGCCCCGCAATTTGTCCATGGGGAGCATCGCAGCGAAGGAGAGGAGAAGGGGAGGAGGAGGGTTGGATCTGACGAGACAACGAATGGGGAGACGGTGACGATGCAAATCAGCGGCGGAAGCCGGAAACCCTAGCAGGGGGGAGCCGCGGGGGATCCATAAATACCCAGACCGAGTCGTGCCCACCTGGGCCAGATGGGCCAAGCGGGCTGGGGGAGGAGGGGGGACTCGCGAAGCAGAAGCAGGCCGCACCGGGCCCACAGAGAAGAGAGGGGGGAAATCGTCAACTGGCGACAGAGAAGGGGGAGTGGGCTCACAAGCCAGAACAAGAGCGCAAGGCCCAACAGGCCCAACAGACGGTCCGGCCCGCAACCCACTGGTCAACGAAGAGGAGACCAGATCTAGGGCAAGTGGCGCCAGTGACGCGACCCGCCCCGGCGATGCCGCCGCCGGCGACGGGGAAGCCGGGCCAGAAGCAGAGGACGGGGAGGAGGGGCACACCACACCCGGAGCGGCTCCCAGAATCCCAGGATCATGCGAGAAGCAGGAAACCTTACCAGATTTGCGCTGACTACAAGAAATCCGGACCCAGCCAGCAGCAGACGACGGCGACGGCACCGGCCGACCCCGACCCCCAGGCCCGAACTTGCGAGGGCGAGGCGTGATGGAGGGGGAAGGGACCCGCACAGGGCGAGCCGGCGAGGGCCGGGGGGAAGGATCCTCGTCCGATGAGCCATCCTCATCGGAAGCGAGAGCCCAAAAGCGGGAGCCAAGCAGAGACGGAGAAGCCGCCGGAGAGCGAACCACCGACGAGCGAGCCGGGGAGGAACAGCCAGACGCGGGGGGGAGGGGA
>NC_057807.1:344243234-344254527 GCF_018294505.1 Triticum aestivum | reverse complement strand
AGAATCAGAGCCCAGGGCAACGGCGGAGGGGCATGGAGCGGTGGCGGAGGGGCAGGGAAGGGGGAGGAGAGGAGCGGGGGGGAGAGGGAGGAGAAAGGAGAGCCTAGCATCATCGAAGAGCATGTGGAGGTTTGTCTCCGATGGATCTCACGGGATTCAGTCGGCGTTTTCTTCGATGGATCCGCTTGGATCCAGTCTTTATTCGTCTATGTTGGTGTGTCTACAGATTGGATCTTTTTGATCTACGCTTCTCTTCATCGACGACGGTTGCTATTCTAGTGCGCTGGTCGTATGAGGTCTTAACATGACGACTTTCCGACTGTCTACTACGACAAGGTTTGTCCGACTCGAGTGATGGAGGGGCGATGATGGCAGCGCTTATTCGGCTCGCCCCAGTGCTTGTAGTCGTCGCTAGGTGGTATACGATATGGATTTAATTTTTACTTCTGTTATTTGTACTATATCTTGATAGTCGACGAATAAATTAGAAGTTTTTAAAATAACAAAAACAATTAATTTTATATGCTAAAAAAAGGGAGAGAAAACTCAAAAGTAGTTAAAACACACACGAGGCGTCCGTCCGAAAAACATAATACACCAGGCGTATGCAAGTTGGGTACGGCTTTGCGGTAGAAATTGGAATCCGCTTCGAGTAGGTTTACGTAATATCCCCAAATACGCCTTACGAGCGGATTATTATACGGTAAATAAACCTCCGTCTTTGCGCAGGATCGTGGGACGGAAGAGAGAGAGGGAAGGACAAAGCGAGAACACAAAACGAGACTCGGCGGCGGTGGTGGCCAGGGAGAAGCAGCACAAGGATGGTGTTCGGCCGGGGCAAGCAATCCTCGTCCACGCCCTCCCCGGCGGCCGCCACCTCGTCGGCTGCCGCGGCGGCCTGCTCCGACCTCCGGGCGGCGTACCACGAGTGCTTCAACCGGTGGTACGCCGACAAGTTCGCCAAGGGCCAGTGGAACAAGGACGACTGCGCCGCCGACTGGCACAAGTACCGCGCCTGCCTCGAGGTAAACCTAGCCCACGCCCGCCAACACCCCCCCTCGCCCCAACCACACCTCGCTATCGTTGCTTGCCGGTTAGATTGGATCACCGGTTTGCTATGCGCGCGGTAGAGATCCCCCACCATTGACCGCCTAGTTTTCTCTGATGGGGCTCCCTGAGGTGATATTTTCCAGAGATATGGATTCCTGATTATGAAGATCTTATAGTTTAGGCTGAGATAATTCCAGTCCTGGGACTGGGAGGCATAAATTTCATGTAAGATTTGGAGTTCTTGTTTAGGAAGATATTTGAGGAGGGACTGTCTCGGTTATGTCGCTTTTTTAACTGCGTTGGCTTAAGGTGGGTATTCTGGGGAGAATGTGAGAATCATCATAGTAGGGGGGGCTTATGGCAGTCAGGTGTTATGTTGCTTATGATCTTGATTTGGATTGCGCTGCGGTCCTCATGTTGCAAATGTGGGATCCGGCGGCTATTGTGTGCAATGTCAGTTCAGAGCACTTATGTGGACAAGCAATGTAGGTTAACAAGGACGCTCTTTCTACCCAAAAAGGTTATTGCCTAAAAACAGAGATTATTAACCTTGTATCCTGTTTGAATAGCCGGAGCGATTGAGCTTGCAAGACTGTGCTAGTTCCGGCATTTGCATGGCAAAGCAGTTAATTGATATCGCAGGGGAGCTCAGTCTGTAGAGAGTTAACCAACAATGAATTTTTTTTGGTGGATAAAAGGGGCCAAAGTAACCAGCAAACCCTTCTATGCTTACATCCCAGGCTACACCAAAAACGGATCTTGTTAAAACCATTTGCAGTTACAGGTGTTCTTATTTTGCTTATTGGCTGCTGTTAGGTTGTTTTCTAGGCAAGTATTGGTCATAACTGGTGCGATGCTGGTGAGAATTTGGGAATGGTTGGTAGGCATTCTGGTTGCTTACTGACTGCCAACCCAGCAAAAGATCTGCTATTTCTTAGGAAAACTCACTGTTGTCAATTTCTATTGCTGAACGGACTGTCTTTTTTTTTCACTTGCACAGTTGCAAGTCAATTGTTCTCCATGACTTATATAGTGTAAATAGCAATGATGTGTGTTCTGTAAAACTGGTGGTTATATCAAATCGTACCAGATCGATGGTTCACAGCCTTGTGCTTTTTGTTTGCAGTAATTTGCTGTTACTGCAAGGAACAAAAACTTCTTACCACCCCAATGTATTTAATTAGTTTATTTATAGGGAAAGTTCTCACTTTGTCAAAATTCGGTCTGTATCTGTGTTATTTACCTCTTCAGTTGTCCATGTTGCCATATAGTATCTGTGTGTTACAAGAATGATTGTTCAGGAATTGAGTTCAACAAAGTGGTTTCATTCACAAAGCACTGTTGTATCGCACGATGAGTGTTCAACATACACCAGTACCCTGTTTTCTTCACTACGACATAAGCAATCTGTCGTATCTTGCATTTCAGTCATTTAGGTTTAAATTTTGTGATTTAATGTTGCGTGTTTCTTGCTTATCTAATGGCTGATCGTTCCATGTTTTAATTGTTTCTAGGAACATCTCGAGGACAAGCATCTCAGGCAAATCCTACTGGAGCCGGAAACGTCTCCCTCTTATGCCCAGCTTGATCCGGATTCTTCATCAAGACAAGGTGCCACCCCTTCAAAATGACAGTCTTGGACTAACAACATGGTCGAGTTCTTTGCCTGATCAAAATTCGGAGACCGTTGATAGAGTGAACCACAAAGTCTGTATTTGGATACATGTTATGTCCCTGGATCCTGTCAATTTCAGCTCATGAGATTAACTTGTAAAATTTGCTTGGATCTGACTGTACTCAACCAGGCAATAGTTTGTAAATACTGAGCAGTTATGGATTATGAAATTAGTTGAATAGTATCAGCTGTCCAGGTTCTGTAACACTGTTTCACGCACGCTTCTTCCAGTCAAAGGGTGGGGTGTAGATTAAATCTGATCATCTGCTGTGATGAGAAACAAATCACTGATATTTCGAATAAGTAGACAGGGAGAGGGGGGTTGCATAAAAACAAAAAATGGAAAACCCAGATGTAGGCAAACGATGTAGAAATAAATCAATTGGTTACGTAAATGTCCAACTGGATCTTGTATCAAAATTCGTTCTCACTTCTCCTGCATGGTGCATAAATATCCAACTGAATCTTATATCCAAATTTGTTCTTAACATCTTATATTATGGGACGGAGGAAGTAGGCAACAAGCAGTCCTTGTTGTAGGATGCAAATTTGTTCTTAACATTTTATATTATGGGACGGAGGAAGTAGGCAACAAGCAGTCTTTGTTGTAGGATGCAAATTTGTTCTTAACATCTTATATTATGGGACGGAGGAAGTAAGCAGTTCTTGTTGTCGGAGGATGGCGATTCGATGCGGTTTCTTTCTGGCGGTAAGAGAAAGGCGTACGTGTCCTCGACAGTGCGGGTCTTGTGGGTAGTGAGGTTGAACAGGTGTGCCCTTTTGTGGGCATGTTGTGATGGTTTTCGCCGAGTTTTCGCAAATTAATCGAGCAACCCTCTTCTGCTTATTTAATGAATCGGAGTCCTATAAGTGGCATGACTTCAAAAAAAAAGTAGCAAAGAAGCTGATACATGTGTGTTGTAGTCCAATAGCAGCGAGGGATGAAGAAGAGCCAGGGGCTCTACCTCTACTCCTCCATCCTGATGACGCAGCGCAGGCCTTCCCCCTTGAGCATGAGGTCGAAGGCCGTGTTGATCTGCGAGAAGGGCACGCTGTGGGTGATGAACTTGTCCAGCTCCAGCTCCTTCCTCATGTACATGTCCACGACCCCGGGGAGGCCGGTGCGCGGCTTGTAGTTGCCGAAGAAGGTGCCCCTCAGCGTCCTCTCGTTGAGGAAGTTCATGGGGTGCGTCTTGAACACCGCCTCCTTGTGCGCCACCCCCACCAGCACCGCCACGCCCCACCCCTGCTCCCGTCCATCAGGCCATAGTGTTAGTGTCAGGATTCAGTTTCAAGCAGCAGAAGAAGGAGCAAGTGATCATCATATGTACATCGTGCACGCATTCGAAGGCGGAGATCATGGCGTCGGCGTTGCCCGTGCACTCCACGGCCCGGTCGACCCCGCCGTCGGTCATCTCCACGATCACCTGCGGCGTATTTTTGGACCATCAGCATTTCATTTGACACAAGCTTCTTGTGCGCGTATGTCATGAACAAGTACCTCTTGCACTGGCTTGGCGTGGTCCTTGGGGTTCACAAAGTCGGTGCAGCCAAATTTCTTAGCTGAAAAGCAATGGACATGCATGGGGTTGCAAGGCTCAGTCAGTCTGCTCCGGTGCTAACAAATATACATTTTGCCAAGATGGATGGATTGTTTTAATTTTCTTCCTGAAGATCGATGGCATGGCAGCGGCAGATTATCATGCGTACCTTGTTGGTGTTTTGCAGGGTTCAAGTCCACGCCGATAATCCTCGATGCGCCGGACATCCTGGCCCCTTCCATGGCCTGTAATTAGTCATGGTCATAGAACAATTCTCATCGATCGACCTGAAAGAATATCTGGTGGAGGAACACTTACAGCGAGGCCTACAGCTCCAAGACCGAAAACCGCCACTGTCATGCCCTTCTTGGGCTTTGCGACGTTGAGGGTCGCACCAAGCCCTGAATTGGAAACATGAAATCTCAGCAATTCGCCGAGGCGTCCCAAACATGTTGAACTCGTCGGCGGCTCAGTACATATAGACTCTTACCGGTTGAGATACCACAGCTAAGGAGGCAGACTTTGTCGAGGGGCGCCTCGGGGTCGATCTTGGCAAGGCACCCGACATGGATCACGGTGTACTCACTGAAGGTGGACGTCCCGACGAAGTGGAAGATGGGTTTCCCGTCGATGCTGAAGCGGGACTGCCCGTCGCCGATCATCACGCCACAGTCGACATTTATCCTGAGGAGGTCACAGAGGTTGCTCTCCTCTGACATGCAGTGGGCACACTCCTTGCACTCTCCGGTGAACACCGGGAGGACATGGTCGCCCGGCACCAGCTCCGTCACGCCCTCACCGACACTCTCCACAATGCTGTGAGGGAACAAACATGTTACTTCAGCAAAGTACTGCCTCTTAAACTAAAATCACGACGAGTAAATCGGAATGGAGGGAGTACTAATAAAAAAAGTACAGACAAATACTAGTAGGATTCTTTTTATTATTATTTTCGGGGTAAATACTAGTAGGATTCAGGATGACTATAATTGCACCAATAAAACCATATTTCAGGTGAGGATTCAAAGCTAGATTCCATGAAGTGATTAACAATTATTAAAACTTAAAACAGGGGAAAGAGAGGGGGGGGGCGGCTAAGAGAGAGGCAAAAGGTGAGTATGGATACCCTCCAGCTTCATGGCCCAAGATCCTAAGGAAAACCGGAGTTTGGTGGCAAATTTGACCATTTTGACCTACGGACGAAATCAATTCACGGAATGAACTGACCGTGAAACTATTTCACAGTCCTAACCTTTTTGTGTAGCGCCCGCCACGACGGCGCCACACCCTACTGTGCAGCGCCTAGCACGGGGGCGTTGCACACCAGTCCACCGTGACAGCCCCTGGACCCGCACCCAGCAGTGCAATGCCTCCGTGCTAGGCGCCACACATGTAATGTGCAGCGCCCAGCCCGTAGGCGCTGCACGGTGACTTAGACGCTAGCCGCCCGCTCCCCCTCCCCCACCCCACCCATTCGTTCGGTTTTGAAGTAACAGAAGCAGCGGCGCGGCAGGTTCCTCCTCTCCCCCTCTCAATCCCCTCTCCCAAATCCTTCAGATCCGACGATTTGGTCCGTGCATTTCTTCACCAATCCATCCTAGAAGGTACTCTCTTCCGATCCCCTTCTTTCTATCCATAGAAAATATGATATTTTGAAGATTTGGGGAATCCTTGTTTGATTAGATTAGATTTGAATCTTGCATGTATTAGAACTTTGCATGTATTGACTTGTTTGATTGATTTGGGGAACCCTTGTTTGTTTGATTTGTGGAACCCTAGTTTAGTTTATGGAAGAGTTATTTTTATGAAGTAGGCATAGTTTATGGAAAAGTTATTTGTATGAAGTAGGCCTAGTTATTTGTGGAACCCTTTTTTATTAGTTATGTTTGATTTGATATGGTTGGATACATAGATTGGTATGGTTGCATCTAGTAGGCCTACTTTAGTTTTTTTGTATTCAAAAGATAATCGTGTTGACAAGAAAGCTTTCTTGCAAATTGCTAGGATGGTTTGGCTTCTCAATGATCATTGGGATCTACAACACCGGTCGTACGCTATGTCGGTGAAGCAGCAGGTAATAATGAAAGTTGTCGGTGTTATGAATTTCGTGTTTTTTTTCAAACACATACCCCCCATATGTAATGATTTGTTTGTTTGCTTGTAGGAGCTTGCACCTCTGAAGCTTCGGGCTCACGGGGTCAACCTTGGGTGGATGCGCTATGATGAGCGGTACACCCCGTATGTTAGGGAGACAAGACTTCTCTCTTTCATTCAGTTGGTCAGCAGGTCGACGCCACCCAACAATCCTCCAGCACTCACCGCGCTTATTGATCATTGGAGGCCGGAGACACACACTTTCCATCTTCGGACCGGGGAGATGACCGTGACGCTCCAGGATATAGCTATGATCACCGGTTTTCCTATCGATGGGAATCCTCTATGTATGAGCACCGATTCTGATGGGTGGCGCGAGCAAATGCTTGCCCTTATCGGTATGGTTCCTCCGGAGCCGCGCGAACCAGAAGTAGAAGGCAAGAAGAAGGAAAGAGTCGCAGCCGGTGCTACTTTCACGTGGATTGTATCGAACTTCAGTAATTGCCCTGAGGATGCTAATGAGGACACGGTGAAGACATATGCTCGTGTCTACATGTGGTACGTGATATCCAGGAGTATGTTTGCTGATGGCACAGGCAAGAATGCTCCATGGATGTGGCTCAAGGCGTTGACCGTCTTCGATAGCAAATGGAGTTGGGGTTCGGCGACACTGGCTTACTTGTATAGACAGGTATGAAGTTGTTTCTGTTTTAATTCATTGGTACATTATGAATGCGATGTTGCTGTTAATTCAACCATGTTCTCTTTTATGTGCAGTTGGACGAAGCCTGTTGTAGGCTATCTGGAGGTATTGGTGGTTGTTTGCTCGCACTTTCCATATGGAGCTGGGAGCGTTTGCCGGTTGGACGACCGAAGACCGTGAAGTTCGAGGATTGGGACGAGAAAGACGATCCACTACGGCTCCCCACTTGGGCTTACAAGTGGGATGTGTTAAATGAGATGACGGATGATCCCTCGGTCATGTACAAGCTGTACAGGAGCGAGATGGACGCGATCACGCCTGAGCAGGTGAATTGACATTGCATAAGTTATTATCATGCTTCCATCGTAACTCGACATTGCATAAGAAGGTGTCAAACTTAGAACCTTTAGCAATGCGGTTCTTGTCGTCTCCCAAATCACGATGAGAGCTTGGCCTAACCCCAAGAGGTACACATTGCCACCATCTACCACGGCTTCATCCGCGAGACTAACATCCTTGAACAATGTAGTCCGATGATCCCGACCAAATACCTTCTCGAAAGCTTCGGCCTCCTTCACCGTGAACCCCTCCGCATCCACTTGTTCATCGGGACCATCGTCATCCGAGTCCAATGCATATGCACGGGAAAAAGGGATGGAAGGATCCATTGTCTCTTGCAAGTGATATTTGTCGAGATCACCCACATTGTTGTCATGGAGATCAACTTCATTGTCATCGTCCGCATACTCATCATTGTCCTCTTGCAAAGCTTCATCTTGGTTGTTTGTAAACGGGCTCATGTTGGCCTCACTTCTTGGGTCAAAAGAGGTTCAACAAGTTCATCTCGCTTCAAGGGTGTGGGGCTACTAGCAACCAAAGGGGAGGGGTTCCGGTTCAAGTCCAAATGCAAACTTGAACCAACCTTCTTCGTTGCAAATAACTCAAGAGCCTTGTCTAGTGATTCGGCCACCGTCTCCTTGTATGCAACCCAACGTTGCTCCGAGTTGACACGCATTGTCTTCCAACGGATGTGCATTCCAAAACCAACATTATGCCTTCCCTCCAACTCTATGATATCACTAGGGTCCGTCCAATTCAAATCTTCCCTAACTTGTTGCAAGAGCTCCGCATAGCTAGGACTACTATCAAACACCATGTCAACCTCATCCGGGTCCGGTTCTACATTGCCTTTCAAAAAGGCGTCCTTGTCCCCATGATGAACAAACACACATGTTCTTCCCATCCCTATAAGCATTCCAATAACACAAGGTAACATTGCTTCCATGAGTACTAATACAAGAATTAACACGGAATAGAAACCCTAATATATATATCAAACAACAACCATAACCATAACCATAACCATAACCATAACCCTAGCCCTAAACCTAACCCTAGCACCAACATAAGAACACCCATAAGAATAACCCTAGCATACTAACAAAGCCTAACCATAGAAATTGGTAAACAAACATCTCACATTTCCATGCAAATCTCTAGATCCAAACAAAACTAGGGTTTCCCCAAACTAGCAACAAATGAGCAATGGGAACTTTACTTGAATCAAAACAAGGGGATCGGAGAATATTACCTTGAGGGAGGGTTTGACTTCGAAATCCACGGACAAATTCTTCAAATTTGCAAGATTTGGGAGAGGATTTGAGAGGGGGAGAGAGTGGGAGAGGGGGCAAAGCTCGGGGAGGAGAGTGGGAGAGTGTGTGGTGTGGGGGTGGGGGAGGGGGGGCAGCCAAGTGGCTGGATAAGTCACAGTGCAGCGCCTACGCGCTAGGCGCTGCACTTTACAAGTGTGGCGCCTATGGGCTGGGCGCTGCACATTACATGTGTGGCGCCTAGCACGAAGGCGTTGCACTGCTGTGTGCGGGCCCAGGGGCTGCCACGGTGGACTGGTGTGCAACGTCCCCGTGCTAGGCGCTGCACAGTAGGGTGTGGCGCCGTCGTGGCGGGCGCTACACAAAAAGGTTAGGGCTGTGAAATAGTTTCACGATCAGTTCATTCCGTGAATTGATTTCGTCCGTAGGTCAAAATGGTCAAATTTGCCGAGTTTGGCCCTGCCAAGATCCAAGCAGCGCATCACCAACTCATCCATTCATCCAGATAAAGTAATCTGGAAAACACAAAATTGGTACACTATGAGATGTTTTGGATAAGATATGTACCTTGGCCTCCCAGAAGTAGACGTCGGTGTGGCAGAGGGCGGTGTAGAGGATCTTGACGCGCACCTCCATGGCCTGCGGCGGCGCCACCTCCACCTCCTCCATCGACAGCGGCTTCCCGGCCTCCCACGCCACCGCCGCTGCCAGCACCAACCAAATTAACTATACGCCCTCCCTTGTTAATTTCATCCCATCCACCCATTCCAGGAATTTCTTCACACAGACTGAGATGAATAGGAAACTTAATGGTTCAGGAACCAACCTTTGCACTTGATCACCTTCCCGGCGGTAGCCATTTCACTCCAAGAGCTTCAGTTGATACCTCCCTCACTCTTTCTTCTTCTTTTTCTTCTTCGCAGTCACGGGTTTGCTGATGAGTTGGTGCTGAGGAACCGAGCTACATATATACGCTGGCTGCTGCTCGACGGCGGATCGATGAAGCGGGTTGATTGATGACATAGCACGAGGTGTTAATGCTGATGAAGTAGATTGTTTTCTTCTTCTGATTATGATATTTTTTATTGGTTTTTATCGTCGCATCAATCAACATTAGTCGGTTCATTCAGATGACTATTCTCAGATTTGGTTTTTGGCACGATATCTGTGGGATTGGACTGGTTGCCTGGCTAAAACTTGGGAACACTGTTGCAGCAATGGACCGTAGCATCTTGTGATGGCAGCAAGGCGATAAGTGCGTGGAAAAAATTGTGTGGTCCGTGAAGTTTAAGGCCTCAATAATTGGCTCAATGATCTGTTCTTGCTCTCGTGTTGTGATTCCAACGTTTACCCGTGTAGAATTTATGTAGATCAAACTACTGTCTGCCTTCTTCTTCTTTTTTTGATATCACACATTCACACGGAATAAAATGCAGCCATAAAACCAGAATCAGCATCGTCCATGGCCAAAATAATTTCTTCATTGCTAATGGCATTAGGGCCATGCTCAACTTCCCTAATTAACTATGTTTTGGCACTATACTAGTGTAAAAAAACGCTCTTATATTATGGGACAGAGGGAGTAGATGATACCCCGCGTGTTGTTCCGGAAACCCGTTGCAATATATTTCGGTTGCTGGATTCATGTCATACTAAGAAACAACCTTTGTTACAATTGACATAGATTCCTCGTTGATCCCATTAGGTGAAAGTATGCTTCTCATCATAGATGGCACAAACTAATTTCCGACGCTCTGTTGTTCTCGTTTTATGAATGTTAGGGTGTCATATAGTACTATTAAATACCGTGTATATCTTTACCGAAGAATTGATAGTATGTTTATGTAATGTACTAAAAGATCCAAAATGGTTGCAGAGTACGATTCACTATGGTCATCCGGATCTTTCATTTGACAAGAGGTGGTATAAGGAAAGCCTCTAAAACCATAAACTTAAGCAAGGATGCATTTGCTGGTAATTTAAATATTTGTTCTGTTGGAAATAATAAATTCATGTCATTTTGAACGAAATTGTGCCTTAACATTAACTTTACAGGTTATAATTCCATATTGCGTCGCGGAAATATAATTTACAATGAGTATATTCAAATTGGCAAAGGGCATGATGTTAGTCTTAATCAGATATCAATAGTTGAAGCCAAAGCAAATGGCAATGGTGAACAGACAGTCTGGCGTGAAATATACCGCCTAGGGCAAGGATTTGATCTTTGCCGGATGCTCTTCTGTTATTTCACCACAGTGGAGCTCTAGTTCAACGGCCTAATATGTTTTCTCCATCCCTCCCTCTCTCTTGCACGCTTGCATTGTAACTTCACCTTGGTCAAATCCAATATTTTTTGTGGATGTTTTTTTTTGTTTAGTACCAATGACGAGTCCTATTATTCTAACGGGTCCATATTTTATGCAGTTATCGAAGGTGTTTATATTTTCCTCTGTGGGCAGTTGTATTTGGTCCTTAGTGGGCTACATGAAAGTATCCTACTTAAAGCAAAGGCTAAGAATATGATGTCGTTAGAAAGTTCCCTTGCATCCCAATCTTTCATCCAAATTGGATTGCTTCCATCAGGGGCAAAGCTAGGAGAGAAACAAGGGGGGAGGCA
>NC_057807.1:344159860-344243141 GCF_018294505.1 Triticum aestivum | reverse complement strand
TTATTAATCTAAGCCTCTACTTTTTTATTCACTAAATATCCTGGGGGGGGGGGGGCATTGGCCCTCTCCCCCTCAACAATGCATGTACCTCCGCCACTGGCTTAGAGGTTGCCTATGGTGATAGAACTCGGTCTTGACAAGGGTTAATAAGATTGGCAAAGGGCATGATGTTAGTCTTAATCGGATATCAATAGTTGAAGCCAAAGGAAATGGCAATGGTGAACAGACAGTCAGGCGTGAAATATACCGCCTAGGGCAAGGACTGATCATCGTCGGATGTTCTTCTGTTATTTCATCGCAGTGGAGCTCTAGTTCAATGGCCTAATATGTTTTCTCCATCCCTCTCTCTCTCTCTCTTGCACGCTTGCATTGTAACTTCACCTTGGTCAAATCCAATCTTTTTTGTGGAAGTATTTTTTGTTTAGTACCAATGACGAGTCCTATTATTCTAACGGGTCCATATTTTATGCAGTTATCAAAGGTGTTTATATTTTTCCTCTGTGGGCAGTTGTATTTGGTCCTTGGTGGGCTACATGAAGGTATCCTACTGAAAGCAAAGGCTAAGAATATGAAGTCGTTAGAAAGTTCCCTTGCATCCCAGTCATTCGTCCAAATTGGATTGCTTCCGTCAGGGGCAAAGCTAGGAGATAAACAAGGGGGAGGAAAAGAGAAAATATAAATCTTTGGGGGGGGGGGGAGGATGACTACAATCTTATTAATCTAAGCCTCTACTTTTTTATTCACTAAATATCCTAGGGTGGGGGGGCATTGGCCCCCTCCCCCTCAACAATGCATGTAGCTCCGCCACTAGCTTACGAGGTTGCCTATGGTGATAGAACTCGGTCTTGACAAGGGTTTTCAAGCAACCGGCAGTGAGTTTGCCCTAATACAACTGTAATGTTTGTTCATGGAATGATGTATTACAGAACAACATTGAAACTACATGCTTTCTTAGACAGGACAAATGGCCAAGGTACACATACGTACTACCTTTCCTTATCAAGAATTTGGAAATAGCTTTCCATATCTAAAATGGTTGGAATATCAAGTTGAATAGACCAACCAGTTTATGTTGTTTGGTCATATTGCATTAGATTACCGTTATGATGATTTGGTAGTTCTGACCTTCAATGCATGGAAGACTGGGGAGATGCAACTAACACATGGCGGAAGAAATCTCTGAAAGCAAAAAAATGTGCCCACAACGAGCTGAGTGTTGACATGTACACCCGAAGCTTCCTTAGCAATGCACTGCCAAGCAAAATTTTAGTTCTTCAAACATAGTGCATAATATTAGCTCAAGGCAAAATTTAACATGCTCCCTCTTACCCCTTCTTTTTACATGTGCGGTAAGAAGGTAAGAGTTAATCGGATCACTAATTAATGAGATCAACGGCTCAGATCTAATATGTACTCTTACCTCTCATGTGAAAAGATGACGTAAGAGGGAGCATGTTAAAACTGCTCTTAGCTCAAACTCGAATTTGACTCGTGAAACACGACGTGCGCACCATGTGTGGCGTGGTAAGTCGAGTTAGTGAGTGAACGTGTACTCCATTTGAAATAGAGTGTGACCAGCAACATAAGTCGTACTCCTGGCCTTTCATGAGCTTACTAGATATTACCTAATATCATAGAGTGTGACCGGCAACTAGCTCATAAAGGTTTGTTTTTTCAAAGACAGTCCTGTAAGGCAACATCTTCGCGTACACAAGTAATAGAGCACATTAAGAATAATAAGTCCGCCTTACTATATCCGTGAGAGAACTACATGTTCAAATGAGTGATTTTAGGAAATGTTCTCTCCAACTGCAAAGGTTTGTTTTCCGAGGTCCTACTTCACAGATCCCCTGGTGCTAAAGATTAGTATGCATCAACGTACAAGCAAATGATCACTCCCTTGCCTCCACCATAACGGTAGCAAACACATTTTTTGTCTTCATTGACAACAAAGTCTATGAAATTTAAAGTTTTGATAAATTTCTGGTGTCATTGCTTATGTGCTAGTTTTAGGCCATGCAAAGATTTCAGTAAATTGCAGATCTTCCTTTCCTGACCCGATACTACAAATCCATCTTTTGTTCCATGTAAATTTTCTTCTCTGACTCTCCATTTAGGAAAGTTATCTTAACATCCATTTGATGAACAAGAAGACCGTGCGAGGGAGTCAATAATAGTAGTACTCAGATTGTGGTCCATCTAGACTCAAAGTGACAATGGGGAATACCCAGTTGAGATTTGCTATAATATGATCCACACACCCGTGACACCATCCCGATGCCCATCCCCATCCCTGGGGTGCGTGGATAAAAAAACTCATCGTGTAATATACACTTTGCACTAAACTGACTTGTTACAATCATTGTACATAATTATTTAATATGCTTTTATTTAATCTTTTGTACGCTCCACGACTATCATCACTGTCATCTCCTCGAATCGATATTTCGATATTTCTGTGATTGCATCTTCAAGAGCCATGCAAATCAGGCTGAAATCTTTCGAAGTTTACAACGCACGCACACAAACAGATATGAACTCCATTTGGAATCTTCCCACCAAATCAAAACTTCCCTGTAGAAGGAGTTCAAAATAAACACATCGGGCATTCCAATGTCAGATACAAACTGAAGTTGTAGACATTCTATATAATTGAGATAACGTAATTTCCCACCTCTTTCTAAGCATTGTAATCTCTGATGACTTACTAGTTACAGTTCAAATCAATGTCCCCATGTTTCCTGCCTCTTGGTAGCAAATATGATGTTCTTGATACTGCAACAACTTTGCAAACTGAAAATAGTCGTAAGATCTAACGTGTTAGCATTTCAAATAGAAGTCAGTAATAACAGTCATGACATTGGACAGAGACTACCTGAGATGCTTTGAGATCAAGCTCATCCCATTCAAAAGATGGATTTGTACCTTCGACAATCCCGGCACCGGCATAAACTAAAGTGCTATATCCCTGGACAAGACAGCTAGGTGACTTATGCTTCTAAATTAGGATAGGTTAAGAAGGTAAGGTTTACACAAATATTGATGACATGTGTTTTATTTACTTTTCCAAGTAGTGCTGATCTAATTCCAACAGCAAACTCACTTTCAGCTCCACCAAACCAACCAACAGGTCCAGCGTACATTCCACGGTCGAAAATTTCTGCAGCAACATCAGAAAATAGCATTCAGAGATCACCATCAATAGGTTGCGTACTAAATACAGAACACAATAGTGCATATGCGTTCATAGATAACATTTCAGCCAGAATACAGGCACACACCATAATCTCGTATGAATTGGCGCGCTTCTTCAGTGGGCAAACCACAAACAGCTGGGCTTGGATGAAGAGCATTTAGGATGTCAAACTGCAAATACCAGCACGAAGTATCAAGTCTATTATATGAACACTAGTCGATGTCTCCAACAATCCAGGGCAAAAGAAAATTCAAATGATACCTACATGTCCAAGTGACAGAGAATGTTCAAACCACAGATTACCTCGTCGTCCTCATTTCTTAATCTTGCAGCTAATTGAGCTGACAAATGTTGTACTCTTGGAAGTTTCCGAAGGGCCTTACTGGGATTGACAACAACCTCATCACAGATCATCTGCAGATTAGATCAGATCCACTGGTTCAGCAAAAATTACAGTCACCATATTTTGTTTTCTGAAAAGCATTACTGCTGAGTACCAAGAGCAACGCAAACTAGTCCAGGATCATATCTGAAATTGGACTCTGAAACTTAACTTGCCTCAAGCTTCTTCTTTATGCTTTCCCGTACTATAGTAAATTCAGTGTCCTCTTTGATGCTGCAAGAATTATTTACATTACTGACCAGTCTGGTCTTCGTACAAGGTGCCGATATCTCCGTAAAATTTCAGAAATATGTCAATCTTATGATTACAAGCACAAAGAGGGGAAACAAACCTTAGAAGCAATTCCTGGCCAATTTGAAAATCATCAGCCCTTGTTTTCCCTCTTGCTCGCGTACCGGCTAAAGCCTCGCTGGAAATGTTCAAGTATTTCCGGTGAAATAGTTGCTCTGGCTATTCAGAATGTTTGGATGAAATTAGCAATAGTTAGAAGAGAGTTATTTAACAGTGCTAGAGCAAATATAGAGATAAACAATGCACAAGGCATAAGTAAGACCTGTTTCTAAACAGGACTCTGAAGGTCAGGTATATCAGGAAGAAAAGAAAGTGCATCGCAGAAGACATACACTATTTCCAACAAATGCAGGAGCATCGGGTGGCTGTATGCAGAACTGGTAGGCATTCTGGCCCTCAACCTATACATACAAGAGTCGCAGAATGATCTTCTCGTAAACAAGATGATATGAGTACATCATGAAGGGAGAGGACAATAATACGACATACCTTCAGACAAGCTAACAGCTCCAGAGGGTCGATGCAAGTATCAGTGATGTACCTGCTGCACCTTGCCAGCACAACCTGCAGAAATAGTTCATTGGCAAGTTCAATATATGTCGAAAACAAAAATGGAAAATAAGTGTTTTTTTAGTAACTAACTGAAAAATTCTAGCATTCATACAAATATCAGGATTGGAAGAGATTGGTTGAACTAAACCTCTCTATACTCACAAAAAGACAGGTAAAGAAAATTACTCGTCTAGTTTTTGTTTTGGCAGACAGTGACGCGATGAATGGTTTACCTTGACTAATTCCGTCTGGCTCCCTTTGATCATCCGAAGAGCTTGAGTAACAGCAAGATCCCAGGACGCCTTGGTGGGGACATGATTGAGATTTACGATGGCGGTTTGCAGGGTGGACCTGTTCACCTTAACTGAACAGGGTGATATCTGCATACAAGTTCAAATTAGCGGTTGCTAACTTACTATCTTCCACATGAGAATGCAGGGAAACAAAATGCCATGCCTCGTGCAATGTCGATTGAAGCTCCTCCACAGCGCTCTGCCATGTCCAAGAAAGGGAGTCGTCCCACGCAATCGTCGTCGCGAGAACCGAGCCCTCCTCGAGCTCGCTGAACTCAACCTGCAATGCAGTACATTTTTACATCACACACACTTGAAATAAGGCAGTACACATGCACATTGCATTCATCATGCAGAATGAAACTGTCACCAGTTGCGGATCGACTTACTTGTGGAACGACGAAGTAGAATGCGCCGTAGTCTTCCCATTCGACCGAGGCGTCGCTCGACGCGTCGAAACGGATGGCGCCGTAGGCGCGGATCAGCGGGCAGTCCCTTGAAAGAAATCTTCACGGACAAAGAAGAGGAGGAACAGCGTCGTAAACGCACTCTAAGCCAAGCTTTATCATAGTTCATCCAATTCAGAAAAAACATAGTAGCTGATCGAGTAGGTAGTGAGTTTTTGCGTACCTCTTGATGGCTCGCCAGTCGCGGAGGGAGAAGGGGTCCGTGCCGCGGAAGAAGACCGCCGACCCCACGCCGGCGACGCTTACCGGCTGCTCCCACTGCTCCTTGTGGCTGCCGTTGCCGTTGCTGCTGATGCCCACGGCGAGGGCCGGAGTGTCCGGCAGCGGCGCCCGGGCGGAGAAGAAGCAGCGGGGCAGGGAGCTCTGCCTCTGCGCGTGCAGCCACTCGATGGCGTCCCCTCGCTGCCGAATCGGCACCTGCGTGCGCGCGCGTCCCATTTTATCCAGATACGAATACGATCAAACGCAGTTCGCCATTGAAGACCATGTGCTTTTGCTACCTCGATGCGGATGATGCCGGAGGAGGACACCGGCGGGTCGGCGTTGAGCGCGGCGACGGCGGCCCTGAGCTGCCCGACGGCCTCCTGCGGCGCCGACGCGGCCGGCAGGACCCGCGTCTCGTGCATGGTCACCGCGCCCACGCCGGCCGCGCAGCCGTTCATAGACAGGGAGCACGACGGCCTGACCCACCTGCTCCCATCGTGATTGAGGAGACGACGTACGAGCCCCTTGGACGCCGGGCGGGAGGAGAGGAGACGGCCGGAGTAGAGCGACGACGACGGTGACATTGTTGACGCTGCGGCCGTGAGGATGTGATCTCGAGCGAGACACTATCTAATACCCCACGCACGTAGACGCCGATGCATGTTTCGTCGCGAGGGAAACGAGAGGAGATAAGAGACGATTCTCATGGGGATAAGTGGCACAAACGTAAATCTCCGCTTCTGCCACGTGGCCAGCCGATCTGCCGCACACTAGCACTACGCTTTTCAACGTGGCCAACCAGTCAGCCGTTCATTGCAGTTCCAGATGTATATATTATAGCCCAATCGAGGACCCAATTCAGGCATCAACCAAGGAAAGTAGACCACCACAGCAAGTTTAAAATTTGGGGGGAAACGGAAGAGACGAATGCTGAATCAAGTTCGGAATTTTCAGAGCTTGAATTATTACTGAGAAGTGTGGCTCAACGGACAGGCACTACACCGAGCAAAGACAAAATTCCTCAGGAATGAAACACGGCAGTTCTTCAAATCTAACAGACTGCAACAACGCGCCCAAGGCGTGTGAAGTATTGTCAACCCGCCCCGATTTCATCCGAAACCGAGGAACACCCCTGACTGAGAGCTTTAGAGAATGGGGGGCTTGATTTCGCAATCAAGGCTTGAGAGCAATAGCAATGCCGACCTTCGAGCTCTTCTCGATGGCCTTGGTGTCCACCTCCGCCGAGATGGTGCACAACGACTTTGGCATGAACTCGTGCTGGATCAGCGCGCTGGCCTTGCCAGAGTTGTTGATCCGGGCCTTCACAAGGGTGAGCGGGTCCAGGGTATGCTGGGTGCCAAAGGTGAGGCTGTTCTCGTTGCTCGAGAAGCTGTGGGTCAGCTCCGCCCCGACAGCTGTGCCGGACTTCTCCACAATGTGGTAATAGGATGCGGTCAGGCTGTCTCCCTTGTTGTTCCTGTAAGAATATTTCAATTCAAATCGTTAGTGGGAGCTAGCCAACGGTGCAAAATCACGCTCTGTAGGATTTGAACCTATGACATTGGGTTTTGGAGACACACGTTCTACCGAACTGAAATAAGAGCGCTTTCCAGGAGATAAAGCAGTAACTGAGAGTTGATGTTAGTTCCTCGTTAACTGCATCAGCTCATATACATTTTGATTCTTCTGAGGATGCTAAAGGAAGTCCATGTTTAACTACCAAACATACGATAAAAATCAGAACAAGAGCTCGTTTAATTGGTTTGGATTAAAGAATCTAACAGCTCACAACCTGTATTCTTCGAGGGGCACTGATCAATATTAGCTAGTTGAGAAAGGATATGTCTGATTTGAAGAAGAAAAAAAGCTGAATAAAAGGACACAGCAACTGCTTGCTAGATCAGTGTTATTTGTGGTTGCAATGATACAAGAGTTTGTTAGCAACATGTTGCAACTACCAAGCAAATGATAGATGATAAATAATGACCTAATATAACACAAAAAGACCTTGGAAAGTTATATTTTAGCTATTTGTATACTGACTCAACTGAACAATAACTTGTTAAGTGAGATACAACAAACAGTGATTAACATCTACTCCCTCCGTAAAGAAATGTAAGAGCGTTTAGAGCACGTACCTATGAAGATGTCACAAGGATCAAATAAGCTAAAATTGGCAAAGTAATACTTGTAAATCCTAATTTACATAGATAGATCTTGAAAACTCACAGGTTCAGGGATGCAATAAGATCCTGGTTAGTGTAGCTAAGTGCAGCATTGTATTTGGTGAAATTCTTGGTGGCTGTATCAAGCGACACATCAGCACCAACAGCTAGAGCACTAGTTCCGAACGCACCGGAGAGGTTGACTACAGGATTGGCAGTCAAGCCAATGCTTGCATTAATACCAGCATAATCATGCAAGTACTGGAGCTCAACCTGCAAACAAAGAACGAATCAAACATAAGCAACAACCAATTAAGAAACCATTACATTGAGGGTTAGGGTACCACCTTTCCAGATTTCTGATCAGGAACAGCAAAGCTCAAGATGGTCTTCAGCCCTGGTGCTGCAAGATCGTCAGCGGTAATTGTAGTAATGACCTGCCCAAGAGAACAAAGCAGTCAGTACTAAAAGCTGGAAACACAGCAGAATAATATAATGTTTGATGAGAGAGAGAGATATATACATTCGATGCTGAGTTTGCCTTCACATCTACAGTGATGTTTTTGTTCTTGATCTGTGATTGGATCTCACCAAGTATAAGATCAGCCTTCTTTGTACTGGTAGCAGTAATTGCCTGCATAGAGAAATTCAAAGAAAAGGTTGACAATACAACTTATATCATAGGTACCGCACTGTTACCATAGCAGTGTCAAAATAACAGCAGTTGTCACAAGAAAAAAGTAATATCAAGAGAACACTAGGATATGTACAGCAGTGCATCGGTGACACTGTCATATTTCACTGCGATGGCACTTTACACAAAAGATTCTGTTCTAAGAATGGGGTGGCATCCACTAAAATGCTAATTTGAAGAAATATATCATTTGTTGAAGAGATTGATGACAGCATAAATCCAGTTGCATCAGACTCAAGATCCATATCTTATTTTCTTTTCGATGGAAAAAAAATCAGAACCCACACCTCCCCAGCCACACCAAAATAAGGAAACGCCCAGAATAAAGTAGAATAGCTTTTGGAACATTGGATTAGCCCATTTCTTTTGGTCTAACAAATGACTGTATTCCATGATTAACAATGACAGAAAAGTCCCACCTACAGCCCCAGAAAACAAGGTACAACAATCCTTAAATATTGTTGTGATTGTAATTACTCGCAAGATAGCTACCTCAATAAGACAGTAATGCAGCTATTGTTCTCCAGGCTCCAGGCCTATGTTGATGACTTGGTAGGGTCTGCCGATGTGCCCTAGTTATTGCACATCTAAATGACTCAACTAAACATAAAAAGGAAAAGAAAATACCCACACAAATCTCCGTGTAAAACCAATGACTTAGGACTTAGACATGCAATACTTAGGGCACATATAGATGTGCTGTAGCAAAACCATACATATTAAGCGTGCATTCTATAACAAATTATTGGGATACAACTCCCCGATGAATTCAGGACCATGATAAGGCTAGCACATTGAGTTCCATCCCATTCTCCCGAAGTCCTAACCAACAGGAATAAATTCTTCTATCAACCAAACAAATGCAAACCACAACAAATCAGCAAAGCCATAAGCAGCAATATACCTATCTCGATACCCTCGCGCTACCCAGAAGTCGTCAAACCACTACCCAGCGATCAATCACTCGGATCACATGGAACGACAATAAATCACGAGAACAGATCAGGAAACCGAATAATCTCTAGAGCCCGGATCAGAATGCGTCTCTTTCTCGCACGACGGACCGCGCAACGACGCGACCTGACCAAACGGAGCAGGAAGAGACAAGGTGTCGTGAGAGCACTTACGGCGCCATTGGCGGTGTAGGTGGTGAGGGTGAACTTGTGGTCGGTCTGGTAGTCCCTGTATAGCAGATCTGCAGCGAGTTGAATCAGCACATCTCACAGGGAGGAAGCTAGCTCGGGGGAAAGAAGATCCCACGAACGCGGGTCGGGCGGGAGGGGTCGGAGGATCGGGCGCTCACCCTTGGCCTTCTTGCCGATCCCGGAGTAGAGGCCTGGGCCGCCCATCTCCGCCGGTGAGCTGGGATGCGCCTGCGCCGCTGGAGCTGCGTGGGTTTGTGGAGGGTGGGAGGAGGCGGCGGATAGGTGGTGGAGAGGAGGGAGGGAGGGAGCGAGGGGAGGAGAGAATAAAGGCGGAGAAATTCTACGGCGCACGCGGCGATGGCGAGAGCGGCTGCGGCTGCGCGTGGGCCCTCATAAAACCCTAGCTTAATGTTTTGTTTTTCTCGCTCATTTTCGGGTTTCCACACGACTCCTGCAATATTTTTTTGTCATTCTTCTGGTTTATAAAAGGCATTACTAACACATCTTTCTCTTTTTTTAGCATTATTACTATCACATTTTTCTTGCTATGCTCATGTAATCATGTTTAGAAAAAACCAACATATATACAGGGTTTTTTGCAACAATAGAAAAAACATATATACAGGTCAGTGCGCTCATATACACACAAAAATACAACCAGTATTTTCGCTCGCTGTGATGTTTCGTTGTGTACTTCTTCCGACCGCAGTGATAGATACATCTGTTTGAACGTCAACTAATTCCGGACCTGGGAGCAAATGTTAATTTGGCTTATTGTGGTTTTGCATATAGTTTAAGTCATGTGCAATTTGAGATTAAAAACACACACACAAGTGGACATGTGATGTCCTGCTAAGGCTGCTATATGTGTTGCTTGTGTTGTGTCCTTAGTGTTTTTATTGGCTTTTCAAAAAGTTGCATACGATTATGTGGAGTCCTTTGGAATATAGAGAGAATCAAAAGGGTTTATTCTTTTCCAATCATGTGGCCTAAATAACACGTCTTTTGTGGACTTTTGCCCCCTAGTTCATCAAGAGGTACTTGATCGGGTCAGCATGTATAATTCACATGACATCCCCAAAAGTGCTGCTTTTTGATTGATCTTGTATAGTCGGGTACTACTTTAGATTTCTTCTAACACATGTTGGATTGGTTAATGGCATCTCCAAGGCGGACCCGCAAACCTTCCACAACCATCAGGACCGCGTTGTTCGAACCGCGGAAGCCATCCAACGCCGACATGTATCGGTTCGCGGAGCGGATCAGACGCGATTTCTCCCGCAAACCGGAGACAGACATGGGGAGGGGGCTTTACGGGAGTCCGGACCGATCTCACGACCTCTTCTGACCACCCTGGCCCACCCAATCCCCTCTGTAGAAGGGATTGTATGCATCGATATTCTCGTTGATCATGCACTAGGCACATATATAGGTACAAGGGGTGCGGCCGGTGTCTTGTCTCCCAAGATACAAGTAAATACAGAGGGAGAGAGACACTATAGGTGCGGTATACAAAACCCAGACCTACATACGTGTACACATGTTCAACACCCCCCCCTCCCGCAGTCGAAGCGTCGTCGGTGATGCAAAGACTGGACCGGAAGCCCTCGAAGGTTGAGGTGGATAGTCCCTTCGTCATCACATCGGCGAACTACTGATCGGTGGGCACATGCAAAACTCGAACACGACCAAGTGCGGCATGATCCCGAACAAAGTGAATGTCGAGCTCAATATGCTTCATCCGGCGATGATGAACAGGGTTGGCAGCGAGGTAGACCGCGGAGACGTTGTCGCAGTAGACAAGCGTGGTCGTGGGAACCTCACATAGCAACTCCTGAAGGAGCTGTCATAGCCAGGAGCACTCCGCGACAGCGTTGGACACTGCCCTGTACTCAGCCTCGGCGCTCGATCGTGAGACCGTCGATTGTCGTTTAGACGACCATGAAATCAGAGAGGGGCCAAGGTAGACGCAGTAGCCGGAAGTGGAGCGCCGAGTGTCGGGACACCTAGCCCAGTTGGCGTCGGAGTAGGCGACAAGGCTGGTGTCGGGTGATGCCGTCAGGGTGAGACCCATAGCCGTGGTGCCACGTATATACCGAAGAATACGTTTCACCGGAGCCCAATGAGTGTCACGAGGAGCATGCATGTGGAGGTACACCTGTTGGACAACATACTAGATACCCTTTGCTTGAAACATTTATGTGTAAATGTTGTGAGTGTTTATTTGCTCTTTGCCTTCTGCTTTTTTCGAACTTATTTCATGCATTGTTCCTCTCTGAAACCTCCCCCCCATGAGTCAGACGGTCGAGGCTCCGATCCGTGACAAGTAGTTCGGCTCTTCGAGTGGCGCGTGCAGGAGTTGGGTCCTTAGAAGCGTTGAGCGCAAGCGAAACACCCACTGGGCCGGCTGGCGGCAATCCGGCTTGGCCGGTTGGTGAGCAGCCGGTCGTGCGGCTAACTTAGTTGACGAGCGTCGGGCCGGGTTGGTCGACCCAGCGGCTTTTGACTTAGTGTATGAATCGTAGGGGAGCTTTGGCCCGTTGTGCTTGACCACCGTCAGCCAGAGCTGGATCTGCGGTTTTAGGGCGAAGTGGGGGACCGTGGCATCCTAACTTTATCAGGAATCATCAAGTAAAGCGGCGGGTGCCGATCAAGTCGGCCAGCCCCCGAGCCCCCGGGTCGAGATAGTCGAGCCGGCGGCCGGGTTCGGTGGTAAAGTGATGCAGAATATGGACGCAATAAATTGGTCGGCAAAAGGCAGCCCCCGAGTCTCATTCGGGGACCCCATAGTTTCATATGCTTACAAAAGGCGTCAATACATACATTCGCGCGGCTAACTATAAAACGGACGGAGGAGTTCCGCGTTCCACGGTCGGGTCGTTTCTTCGCCGGCGGTGTCCCTCTTGCGCTTCTTCGACTTGCGCGCGTCGATGAGGTAGTAGGCGTTGCGGTCGCGCAAAGTCCTGCTTATGATGAATGGGCCCTCCCATGGAGAGGACGGCTTGTGCTGGCCTGCCTGCTCTTGGACGAGTCGGAGAACGAGGTCGCCTTTGCGGAATGCGAGAGGCTTGATCTTCTTGTTGTGGTAGTGCCTCAGGCCTTGCTGGTAAATAGCCGAGCGGCTAAGTGCCAGAAGGCGCGCCTCTTCGAGTAGGTCGACGCCGTCTTTGCGTGCTTCTCTTGCTTCGGCTTCGGTGTACATCGTGACACACGGCGAGTCGAACTCGACGTTGGTCGGGATGATGGCTTTGGATCCGTAGACGAGGAAGAACGGGGTGAACCCGGTCGACCGGTTTGGTGTTGTGCGCAGACTCCAGAGAACTGCAGGCAACTCGTCAAGCCAACTGTCGGGTGAGCGGATGAGTGGCTCGACGAGTCGCGGCTTGATGCTGGACAGGATGAGTCCGTTGGCCCGCTTGACCTGCCCGTTGGACTGTGGATGTGCCACGGAGGCCAGGGCGAGGCGGATGCCGGAGACGGAGCAGTATTGCTCGAGCGCGCCCTTGGCAAAGTTGGTGCCATTGTCGGTGATGATGCTGTTCGGCATGCCGTAGCACACCGCTATGTCCTTGACGAACCAGACGACTGTTGGCCCGTCTAATTTCTTGATTGGTCTTGCCTCGATCCACTTGGTGAATTTGTCCACTGCCACCAGTAAGTGCGTCATGCCGCCTTGAGCGGTTTTGAAGGGTCCCACCATGTCAAGTTCCCAGACCGTGAAGGGCCAGGCGATCGGTATGGTTCGGAGTGCTGACGCCGGCTGGTGGCTGCGTTTGCTGAAGCGCTGGCATCCTTCGCACTTGAGGACGAGCGACTCGGCGTCTTCGAGGACCGTTGGCTAGTAGAAGCCATGGCGGAACGCCTTGGCCACGAGGGATCGCGATGTGGCGTGGTGCCCGCACTCGCCCTGGTGAATGTCGAGGAGGATGTCGATGCCGCGATCCTGCTCGACGCAGCGCTGGAACACACCGGTAGAGCTGCGCTTGACGAGCTCGTTGTTGATGATGCTGTAGGCGGACGCCCGACGCTGAACTTGCCGAGCCTTGGTCTCGTCCATGGGGAGAACCCCGTTCTCCAGAAACTCTGATATCGGCAAGGCCCGAGATGGGGCCGCGACGACGGCGAAGACGACCACCTGGGTGGGTTCCGAGTCGGCGGCTCTTGGGACGGGTTGAGCAGTCCCCGGGTTGGTGACGGCGACGGCCGGGTCCGGGGTGATGGTGGCCGGGTTGAGCTGAGCAGCCCCCGGGCAGGGTTCAGCAGTCCCCGGGTCTTCTGGGACGTGGATGGACTCGAAGTCCGGCGACGGCTTGACGGATGGTTTGCGTATGTGCTCGAGGGAGACGCCGGATAGGATGGCTTGACGTGATGAGGCGATCTTGGCGAGCGTGTCAGCTGCCTCGTTCTCCACGCGCGGGACGTGGAGGAACTCGCAACCATCAAAGGATCCGGACAGCTTCTGGATGAGGAAGTGGTAGCTTGCCATGTTGGAGTCGCGGGCGTCCCACTCGTCGAAGCACTGCTGCACTACCAAGTCCGAGTCGCCGTAGCATAGGATGCGCTGGATGCCGAGTTCCTTGGCAAGCCGGAGGTCATGCACAAGGGCTTCGTATTCGGCGACGTTGTTGGAGGCGGCGAAGTGGATCTGGAGTGCGTAGCGGAGTCGGTCACCCTTTGGAGATGACAGTACGATGCCGGCCCCTAAGCCGAGTCGCATCTTGAACCCGTCGAAGTGCATGCACCAATGCGTCGAGTCGGGAGGCAGCGGCATGTACTGGGTCTCAGTCCAGTCGACGAGGAAATCGGCCAGGGCCTGAGACTTGATCGTGGTGCGGGGCTCGTAGAGGATGGTGTGGCCGGCTAGCTGGATCGCCCACTTGGCGACCCGGCTAAAAGATCGTGGATGTCACCTAGAGGGGAGGGTGAATAGGCACTTTAAAATAATTATGGTTTAGGCTTGAACAAATGCGGAATAAACCTAGCGGTTATTGTCAATCACAAAACCTAAAACAACTAGGCTCACCTATGTGCACCAACAACTTATGCTAAGCAAGATAAGTAACTATGTGATAGCAAGATATATGACAAAGAACAATATGGCTATCACAAAGTAAAGTGCATAAGTAAAGGGTTCGGGTAAGAGATAACCGAGGCACGCGGAGACGATGATGTATCCCGAAGTTCACACCCTTGCGGATGCTAATCTCCGTTTGGAGCGGTGTGGAGGCACAATGCTCCCCAAGAAGCCACTAGGGCCACCGTAATCTCCTCACGCCGTCGCACAATGCAAGATGCCGTGATTCCACTAAGGGACCCTTGAGGGCGGTCACCGAACCCGTACAAATGGCGACCCTTGGGGGCGGTCACCGAACCCGTATACTTTGGCAACCCTTGGGGGCAGTCACCGGTACCCGTCAAATTGCTCAGGGCTATCTCCACAACCTAATTGGAGACCCCGATGCTTGCCCGGAGCTTTACACCACAATGATTGAGCTCCAAGCATCACCAACCGTCTAGGGAGCTAAAGCACCCAAGAGGAACAAGCTCAAGGGCACCAAGCACCCAAGAGTAATAAGCTTCTCAACTTGAAACTTCCACGTATCACCGTGGAGAACTCAAACTGATGCACCAAATGCAATGGCAAGGGCACACAGAGTGCCCAAGTCCTTCTCTCCCAAATCCCACCGAAGCAACTAATGCTAGGGAGGAAAATGAGAGGAAGAACAAGAAGGAGAACACCAAGAACTCCAAGATCTAGATCCAAGGGGTTCCCCTCACATAGAGGAGAAAGTGATTGGTGGAAACGTGGATCTAGATCTCCTCTCTCTTTTCCCTCAAAAACTAGCAAGAATCCATGGAGGGATTGAGAGATAGCAAGCTCAGAGAAGGTCAACAATGGGGGAAGAACACGAGCTCAAAGGATTAGGTTCAATGGGTAAGAAGACCCCCTTTTATAGGTGGGGAAAAATCCAACCGTTATGCTCACAGCCCACACAGAGCGGCACTACCGCTCCAAGGAGCGGTACTACCGCTAGGGCGGTAGTACCCCTTTGAAAAACAACAGCAAGGAGGCAAAAGGCCAGTAGAACCGCCGGAGCGGTACTACCGCTCGTCCTCACGGTACTACCGCTCGACCTCACGGTACTACCGCAAATGGTAGCAGTACTACTGCTTGCGAGCGGTACTAAAAAAAATACTTCTGTGCCTACTTCCGCTGAGCAAAACACGAGATTTTGATCCGGAGCGGTACTACCGCTTAGGAGCCGCGGTAGTACTGCTCTAGAGCGGTACTACCGCTCAGGAGCCGCGGTAGTACCACTCTGGAGCGGTAGTAAAAAATTACATCCGCTCTAGTCGCGGTAGTACCGGTGCAGCCTTTACCAAAACAGCCACAATTTTTGCAAACGGACTCCGAATTCAACAATACCAAGTTTGTTGGAAAGCTAACGACATGGGCTAACACAATCTTGATAGAAATATCAAGAATAAGCAAATGAGAAAAGTCCCATAAGAAAATGGTGAGAACCCTTCCTCGGATAAGACTGGTAAAACCTCCAACACCGAAAACATCATAGAAGACGCATGCGAACTCCGTTTTTGATGAACTCAAGCTTGTCATCAAGATGACCATAAGCTCTAAGACTCACAAAGATAACCAAACAAGAACCAAGAAACATGATGCAAGTATGCAATGGTTTGATCTCTCTACTAACGATACGATCAAGCTACCAACTTGAGAGCCCCCCTTGATAGTACGGCAAACGATCCTATAGCTTGGTCTCCCAACTACCACCACGAGACCGGTAAAATAGAAAACCTATCAAGGGAAAACCTTTGCCTTGCACATGGTCCACTTGAGCTAGATGAAGACGATCTTGACTCCCTCAAGTTGGACCACCTTTCTTGATTGCATTGGCTCGATGAAGACTAGATGATTGCTCCCCCATAGTCCACTATGGGTGAGCCACTCTTAGGCACATCTTCACAAATCCATTGACACTACAATGGATGGCAAGATTCAAGCACTTGATCTCTTCGTGATGCTCCACTTGAACTTGCACACGGCAATCTTGATGACGATCACCACTTGATGTCATCATTTCCATGGGTTGTATGATATCTGCCTCTTGACGCAAGCCCATGGACACGTACCTAACCCCACATAGAACTCTCACATAGACCATGGGTTAGTACACAAAGTGCAATGGACAATGCTTACCATACCATGGGATCACTTGATCCCTCTCGGTACATCTTCTACGCTTTGTGAGTTGATCAACTTGATTCACTCTTGACTTAGTCTTGATTAACCTTGAATCTTTCCAACTCTCTTCATTTGGATGATGTCTTGAAGGTAAACATGAATGATCACACAATCTTCTTCTTCAAGACATGCTTGCAATAAGTGTTGGGGAACGTAGTAATTTCAAAATTTTCCTACGTACACGCAAGATCATGGTGATGACATAGCAACGAGAGGGGAGAGTGTTTTCCACGTACCCTCGTAGACCGTAAGCGGAAGTGTTATGACAACGCGGTTGATGTAGTCGTACGTCTTCACGATCCGACCGATCCAAGTACCGAACGTACGGCACCTCCGAGTTCAGCACACGTTCAGCTCGATGACGATCCCCGGGCTCCGATCCAGCAAAGCTTCAGGGATGAGTTCCGTCAGCACGACGGCGTGGTGACAATGATGATGCTCTACCGGGGCAGGGCTTCGCCTAAACTCCGCGATATGACCGAGGTGGAATATGGTGGAGGAGGGCACCGCACACGGCTAAGGAACGATCCGTAGATCAACTTGTGTGTCTATGGGGTGCCCCCCGCCCCCGTATATAAAGGAGCCAGGGGGGAGGAGGCGGCCGGCCAAGGAGGGCGCGCCAAGGGGGGAGTCCTACTCCCACCGGGAGTAGGACTCCCTTCTTTCCTAGTTGGAATAGGAGAAGGGGGAAAGAGGAGGAAGAGGGGAAGGAAAGGGGGGGCGCCGCCCCCCTTCCCTTGTCCTATTCGGACTAGGAAGGGGAGGGGCGCGCGGCCCCCTCCTGCCTCCTTCCCTCTTCTCCCTCGAGGCCCATGTAGGCCCAATAACCCCCCGGGGGGTTCCGGTAACCTCCCGGTACTCCGGTAAAATGCCGATTTCACCCGGAACGAATCCATTGTCCAAATATAGGCTTCCAATATATCGATCTTTATGTCTCGACCATTTCGAGACTCCTCGTTACGTCCGTGATCACATCCGGGACTCCGAACAAACTTCGGTACATCAAAACTTATAAACTCATAATAAAACTATCATCGTAACGTTAAGCGTGCGGACCCTACGGGTTCGAGAACTATGTAGACATGACCTAGAACTATTCTTGGTCAATAAACAATAGCGGAACCTGGATGCCCATATTGGTTCCTACATATTCTATGAAGATCTTTATCGGTCAAACCGCATAACAACATACGTTGCTCCCTTTGTCATCGGTATGTTACTTGCCCGAGATTTGATCGTCGGTATCCAATACCTAGTTCAATCTCGTTACCGGCAAGTCTCTTTACTCGTTCCGTAATGCATCATCCCGTAACGAACTCATTTGGTCACATTGCTTGCAAGGCTTATAATGATGTGCATTACCGAGAGGGCCCAGAGATACCTCTCCGACAATCGGAGTGACAAAACCTAATCTCGAAATACGCCAACTCAACATGTACCTTCGGAGACACCTGTAGTACTCCTTTATAATCACCCAGTTACGTTGTGACGTTTGGTAGTACCCAAAGTGTTCCTCCGGTAAACGGGAGTTGCATAATTCTCATAGTTACAGGAACATGTATAAGTCATGAAGAAAGCAATAGCAATATACTAAACGATCAAGTGCTAGGCTAACGGAATGGGTCATGTCAATCACATCATTCTTCTAATGATGTGATCCCATTAATCAAATGACAACACATGTCTATGGTTAGGAAACATAACCATCTTTGATTAATGAGCTAGTCAAGTAGAGGCATACTAGTGACTATATGTTTGTCTATGTATTCACACATGTATCATGTTTCCAGTTAATACAATTCTAGCATGAATAATAAACATTTATCATGATATGAAGAAATAAATAATAACTTTATTATTGCCTCTAGGGCATATTTCCTTCAATAAGGTCAACACTCACATGACCAATCTTTGGATAATTCCTTAATAGCACCTTGGTCAACTCATAAACTCCTTGAAACCAACACATGTACTTCAAGAAAAGCCTATGGACAAATCCTTCAAATATAACTCAAGACAACCATTAGTCCATAGAGATCGTCATCAACTACCAAAACCAAACATGGGGGCACCGCATGTTCTTTCAATCTCCCCCATTTTGGTAATTGATGACAATCACTTTCAAGAGAGTTTATATAAGGAATTATGCTTCACTATGCAGTGCAACAACCAATAGTGCATGCATATGAGATGCAAATGCTAAGGAACAACCAATAGTGCATGCATATGGGATGCAAATGCTAAGGAACAAAACCAAAGCAAGAAGAGATAACTCTCTAAACTTCTCCACAAAACTCTCTGAAACTTCTCCCCCATTAGCATCGATGGCCAAAATGGGCGAAAAGCTAAGAAGACCAATATAAATTGTGGTCCTCCATAAATTATGTATTTCTTCACAAGAGAGTGGAATGCAATACACATATCAAACGGTAAATACTTGGAGGAACACAAACTATATTGAGGCACAAAGATTGCTAAAGAATGATATGCCACAAGGACATAACAAAGAGAGACACAAGCAATCAAGCAATCAAAAGATACCAATTGAAGCAAGCAATCAAAGGATATCAATTGAAACAACTAGACCAAAGATCCTACGAGCCACATGAATAAAGGATATTATGATATGAGCAAAGGAGTGTTCTAAAGAAACTAGAGAAGCCCCCCGTGATTTGTGCACACATAAGAATATTTGTATTTGGATACAAAGTGCACAAAATAGGATCATAGCTCCCCCAAAATCAATAGAAACCTAAAACAAGTGCAAGTGAGCATATAGGAAACAAAGCCTAGTACTTGCAACAAACACATGGTTGAGCAACAAGTAAAAGAGGCAACTTAAGAATGGGCTCAACTGAAATGATGTGTGTGAGTCATGGCAAAGCACATGAGAAGACTAATATACGAATGAGCATAAGCATCAAGATAGTCTCGAAGAATGAGATACACGGTGCAAAGCCTTTCATTCTCACACACAACTAAGTAAATGGGTTCACAAGAACACTAAATATGCAAAATGAATAACCAACACTTGTGACAACCCAAGGTGAAGATAGAAAGCATAAGCATCATCAAGACAGGGGATACCAATTAATATGGCAAAAGCCTCGTCAAGACAAGCATGAGGAAAAAAATCTTCACCACACAAGAGTGCATCAAGATGCAACGAGATAAGACACGCACTCAAGGCAAAAGCTTTCATAGAGCCACCAAAGAAATAACATAAGAAAGACAAGGTGAACGTGAAAGAAAGGATATCATCTAGAGATGTAATTTCTCTCAAGTGTGTAAGGGTCTAGGTAGACGAAATCATGACGATATATATCTACAAAGAAGGATGTACACCCGAAATAGTTACAACACAAAGGAACAAGATATCCAAAAGGAAGTCATACATATACTAATAAGATATGTGCTTGGAAGCATAGCCCAAGGCTAGATATGGTCTTATTGTATATAAATGAATTCCTACCACACAACCATCAAATACATCACAACTAGCAACAAGAGATCATTGTTGGGATGCTTTGAGAAAGGAAACAAGTATCACAAGAAAGAAAGAATAACATGCCATGATACAATCTACACACGATTGATGCAATAATGTGTGCATGTAGTAGATGATGATACTTGTTACCGAGATAGCATTGGAAGGATGTAGTAGATACCAATTGAAGGTAGAAAGTAGTTCATTGATCATCCTAGCTTGACTCGAATAAGCACATGGTGACAACACCTTCCTTTTGAATGAGCCGAGTATCCAATGCATCTCCAATTGTTCCTAGAACAACAACACAAACAAAATGGTACCCAAACTCATTGGGACCAAAGAGTTAGAGAACCAACAATACATAGGACAAACTCCACATAGATGTGTGCATATAGATACGAAAATGAATCTCATGCACATCTCATCCAATTTGAGACTTGGTGGAGTTTCCCCTATATATTGGGTCAAAGAAAGAAAACATGCCAAAGGAACTTCATGAAGTTAAAATGCATGCTCAAGACTTTCAAGAACCGATACCAAAATAAAAGGAAAAACCAAGTGAAAAGGATACCAAATGGAGAAATCATCACTTGGAAGATATCATTAAAAGATACATCAAGGAATGAGATATCCATTGGAACACACACAAAAAGATGTCAAACTCCCAAAGGAGAGGATGGTTCCAAACAAACCAAGCTCTCTACAAAGTTTCATGTTGGCACAAAGTACCAAAAGAAACGACTTGCCATCCACCAACACACACTTAATATGGATCACAAGATGAGTATTTTATAGAAAATAGGATAGCTCCCCCAAGACTAGTGCATTATAGAGAATTTTTATTTGAATACAAAATGCACAAGGTGGGATCACCACTTTCATTATATCTAGAAAACACTAAACAAGAACAAGAAAATAACAAGATCCACAAGTGGTATGGAAAACAATGGGAGTTGACACAATCCTAGGCACGAGATAAGGCAAATAAAATCAAAGGCCAATGTAAATATGATCAATAATTTGTACCACACATAAGTGAGTACCAATTGTCATAAGACAAAAAGTATTTGGAAATAATTCCCGTTGGTAGATAGAAAGGATATCCAACATCATCTTCACACCAAACACAAGCAAATTGCAACTTGTAGAGCTAACATGCCACCTAGGAACAATATAATCTGCAATATCAACACTAGGTGACAAAATCTCAAATGTACACATTTTCTAGGCTAGTAATATACATAGCATATTACTCCTCCATAATGTGATACCAATGAAGAAAACTTAACAAGAGGCAATAAGAGGATCCAATAAGAGATAATTAATGGACAATTTAGAATTTGAATTTCTCATGAGAAGAAATACCACATAGCAACTAGATAATCTTGAAATATCAATACTAGATTGTATTACTCATGTACACACATTTATAGGATTGTGAGGTGCACAAAGCACATCACTCCCCCATAATGGGATATTCCATTAATCTCTCACAAGAGCCAACTAAGAAACAAACAAGATGCAAAAGGCTCAATGCATGACACACACATACATGATGTGCAAATCAACACACACATACTTGATTGCTCAAGATAATCAAGTTGGAAGCACAACATATACAAACACATGCAAGGAACAAAACCAAAACATGCAAGTGGGCAAGTAACTTTCAATGTAAACAATTTAAGTACAAGTTACCGCAAGGAAGCACATTGGATATAACATATAAGCTTGATGATTCAATTGACTTGGCTTGAGGCAATAAGAGTGATGAAGTCCCCTTAATTCTTCATAATGTAGCCAAGTGTCCAATGCCCTCCAACAACACCTATTGATCAAGTTTGAGTTTGGTGGTCCCAACCAAGTTGGGTCCTAAGAGGTTAGTCACAATAGGCTTGGCTACCCAAATGGTTCTTTTCTTGACACCACTTTGAGTACCAACAAACTTGGCAAACACATTGCCAACCTTATCATTCCCAAGAGAATAGATATCATCAATAATAATTGGGTTGGATAAGTTACCACTAGTGCATGAAGAAGCAACGTGACCTTTCTCTCGACATAAGTAGCAACGTCTACTCTTCACTTTCTTCTCACTTGATTTCTCAACAAGATAAGCATTAACTTGAGTCTTCTTGGGAAGTGGCCTTTCTTCAACTTGAGGTTGAGCATGAGATTGAACTTGTGGCCTCTTCCCTTATTGCTTGTCACTAATGACCTTCTTCTTCAATGGGCAAGATCTAACATGATGCCCTTCAATTTTGCACTTGAAGCAAATAATCTTGGCCGAATTCTTGACTTGCTCTTGGCCCTTCTTCTTGATTCTCTTGGACTTCTTCTTCTTATTGGAGTTGAATCCAAGTCCACCTTTGTCATTGGGGGACTTTTGCACACTCAAGATATTGGAATTCCCTTCATGACCCTTTTCCAAGTCTTTCTTCAAAAATGTGACTTGGGCCTTGAGCTCTTTGATTTCCTCTACATGGTTAGTCTCAACACAAGTACTAGAGGAAGTATAAGCTTCATTGTTAGAGCAACAAGGCAAGGAAAGCAATTCATCACAAGATGTACCAACATTGTGAGTAGAAGAATTACAAGGACTAGCACATGGCAATATACTATCTTGACTAGAAGTAGTGCTAGTATCCACATGAGGCTCACTAGATGTTACCTTAGCAATCATGGCCTAATGAGCTATCTTTAGCACACTATGGGATACTAGAAGATCATCATGAGATCTTGAGAGCTTTTCACGACTTTCTTCCAATTTCCCATAATTGCTAGATAGCACGTCAAGTTGAGCCCGTAGCTCAACATTCTCCTTCAAAATGGATGCTTCACAAGTAATAGAGTTAGTAGAACAAGCATCATCATTTACAACAATAGGAGAGGACAACTTGGCAAGCTCTTTTAAATAAGAAGCTTTAAGTTGGGCATGAGACTCGGTGAGTTTGATGAGCTCACCCTTGATGACCCTTGAGCCATTTTCGAGGTGCTGAAAATCCTCAAGGAGTCTAGCATGAGAAACTTCAAGCTTAGCATTTCTAGTTTTGAAATCATTGGCCACCTCAAGAGCTCTATCATGAGATTCCCTCACTCTAGATAATTCTAGAGCAAAAGTCTCCTCAAGAGATTTACAGGTGGTTTGTTCATGTTCAAGAGCTTGAGATAGCTCCACGATCTCATTTGCGTAATCACGCTCAAGAGCTTCCATTTTCTCAATGGTGACCTCATGCTCCTCTAGACGAGATTCCAACTCCTCAATGTATTTCTTGCCATCAATGGCAATGGACATTATTTCCATGAAGTTGGAACGAGCAATTTTATTTTTATGAAGAGCTTCAAAAATCATTTCCCCCTTAATTTTTAAGGAGGCAACATTATCATTATCTTCATCATTATCCTCATCATCATTAGCATCAACATGATCATCAAGAGACATATTGGGGTACAAAGTAGGAGATACCTTTGACGCCTTAGCCATAAGGCAAAAAGCAATAGATGATGATGTAGGATCCCTTGAGGCACCATTAAACACCACATCTTGTTCCATGGAGTGTTCGGTTTCCTCTACATTGTTAGCACAACAATTCGAGGAAATAGATGCATTTTTATCATGGAAACAAGACATAGCAAGCATATCATCATGAGATTTAGTCGAGAAATTTCTACATGATATGCAAGGACTATCAACACAAGCATGTGAAACATTTGGAGTGCTCGAAGTGTTAAAGTCCAAAGAAGGAGCATTGCAATAATATAGTGATGAAGGATCATCCACAATAAGCATACTATCATCATTGCAATGACCAACACTACTCACCATATCATTACCTTGTGGCAAACCACATGTAGGTGAAGTAGAAGAAGTTGAGAAGACTATACAGCCGGAGGTGGAGGGAGAACAATCATCCCCACAAATCTTGGACACACCATATTTATCTTGAAGCTTCGTCCACAACTCATGAGCATCCCGGAACGGCATGAGTTGAAATATAACTACATTGCTCAAAGCATCGAAAGGCACATTAGAAGCTTGATCATTGAGATAAGAGTTTTTCTCATCCTCTAAAGATAATCTTTGGGGATCCTTTGGAGGAGAAGAACCCATATCTACAATTCGCTCTAAATTTGGGTCCATGACCCTAAAGAGATTAAGCATGCGAATTACCCAAACATCAAAATTTGTGCCATCGAAACTAAGAGTGTCAGAGAATCCTAATCCCCTAGTCGACATCTTTACTCTCTGGGCGGTTAAGTCCAACAAAGAGAGATGAGGCTCTGATACCAATTGAAAGATCGTGGATGTCGCCTAGAGGGGGGGTGAATAGGCGCTTTAAAATAATTACGGTTTAGGCTTGAACAAATGCGGAATAAACCTAGCGGTTAATTTGTCAAGCACAAAACCTAAAACAACTAGGCTCACCTATGTGCACCAACAACTTATGCTAAGCAAGATAAGTAACTATGTGATAGCAAGATATATGATAAAGAACAATATGGCTATCACAAAGTAAAGTGCATAAGTAAAGGGCTCAGGTAAGAGATAACCGAGGCACGCGGAGACGATGATGTATCCGAAGTTCACACCCTTGCGGATGCTAATCTCCGTTTGGAGCGGTGTGGAGGCACAATGCTCCCCAAGAAGCCACTAGGGCCACCGTAATCTCCTCACGCCCTCGCACAATGCAAGATGCCGTGATTCCACTAAGGGACCCTTGAGGGCGGTCACCGAACCCATACAAATGGCGACCCTTGGGGGCGGTCACCGAGCCCATACAAATGGCGACCCTTGGGGGCGGTCACTGAACCCGTACACTTTGGCAACCCTTGGGGGTGGTCACCGGTACCTGTCAAATTGCTCGGGGCGATCTCCACAACCTAATTGGAGACCCCGACGCTTGCCCGGAGCTTTACACCACAATGATTGAGCTCCAAGCACCACCAACCGTCTAGGGCGCCAAAGCACCCAAGAGGAACAAGCTCAAGAGCACCAAGCACCCAAGAGTAATAAGCTTCTCAACTTGAAACTTCCACGTATCACCGTGGAGAACTCAAACCGATGCACCAAATGCAATGGCAAGGGCACACGGAGTGCCCAAGTCCTTCTCTCCCAAATCCCACCGAAGCAACTAATGCTAGGGAGGAAAATGAGAGGAAGAACAAGAAGGAGAACACCAAGAACTCCAAGATCTAGATCCAAGGGGTTCCCCTCACATAGAGGAGAAAGTGATTGGTGGAAACATGGATCTAGATCTCCTCTCTCTTTTCCCTCAAAAACTAGCAAGAATCCATGGAGGGATTGAGAGATAGCAAGCTCAGAGAAGGTCAACAATGGGGGAAGAACACGAGATCAAAGGATTAGGTTCAATGGGGAAGAAGACCCCCCTTTTATAGGTGGGGAAAAATCCAACCGTTATGCTCACAGCCCGCACAGAGCGGTACTACCGCTCCAAGGAGCGGTACTACCGCTAGGGCGGTAGTACCCCTTTGAAAAACAACAGCGAGGAGGCAAAAGGCCAGTAGAACCGCCGGAGCGGTACTACCGCTCGTCCTCACAGTACTACCGCTCGACCTCACGGTACTACCGCAAATGGTAGCGATACTACTGCTTGCGAGCGGTACTAAAAAAAATACTTCTGTGCCTACTTCCGCTGAGCAAAACATGAGATTTTGGTCCGGAGCGGTACTACCGCTTAGGATCCACGGTAGTACTGCTCTGGAGCGGTACTACCGCTCAGGAACCATGGTAGTATAGCTCTGGAGCGGTAGTAAAAAATTACATCCGCTCTAGTCGCGGTAGTACCGCTGCATCCTTTACCAAAACAACCACAATTTTTGCAAACAGACTCCGAATTCAACGAAACCAAGTTTTTTGGAAAGCTAACGACATGGGCTAACACAATCTTGATAGAAATATCAAGAATAAGCAAATGAGAAAAGTCCCATAAAAATGGTGAGAACCCTTCCTCGGATAAGACCGGTAGAACCTCCAACACCGAAAACATCATAGAAGACGCATGCGAACTCCATTTTCGATGAACTCAAGCTTGTCATCAAGATGACCATAAGCTCTAAGACTCACAAAGATAACCAAACAAGAACCAAGAAACATGATGCAAGGATGCAATGGTTTGAGCTCTCTACTAACGATACGATCAAGCTACCAACTTGAGAGCCCCCCTTGATAGTACGGCAAACGATCCTATAACTCGGTCTCCCAACTACCACCACGAGACCGGTAAAATAGAAAACCTATCAAGGGAAAAACTTTGCCTTGCACATGGTCCATTTGACCTAGATGAAGACGATCTTGACTCCCTCAAGTTGGACCACCTTTCTTGATTGCGTTGGCTCGATGAAGACTAGATGATTGCTCCCCCATAGTCCACTATGGGTGAACCACTCTTAGGCACATCTTCACAAGTCCATTGACACCACAATGGATGGCAAGATTCAAGCACTTGATCTCTTCGTGATGCTCCATTGAACTTGTACACGACAATCTTGATGACGATCACCACTTGATGTCATCATTTCCATGGGTTGTATGATATCTGCCTCTTGACGCAAGCCCATGGACACGTACCTAACCCCACATAGAACTCTCACATAGACCATGGGTTAGTACACAAAGTGCAATGGACAATGCTTACCATACCATGGGATCACTTGATCCCTCTCGGTACATCTTCTACGCTTTGTGAGTTTATCAACTTGATTCATTCTTGACTTAGTCTTGATCAACCTTGAATCTTTCCAACTCTCTTCATTTGGATGATGTCTTGAAGGTAAACATGAATGATCACACAATCTTCTTCTTCAAGACATGCTTGCAATAAGGTCAACACTCACATGACCAATCTTTGGATAATTCCTTAATAGCACCTTGGTCAACTCATAAACTCCTTGAAACCAACACATGTACTTCAAGAAAAGCCTATGGACAAATCCTTCAAATATAACTCAAGACAACCATTAGTCCATAGAGATCGTCATCAACTACCAAAACCAAACATGGGGGCACCGCATGTTCTTTCACCGGCCAGAGGCGTCCCGGTGTCGTGGTTCTAAGCCTGACAGTAGAGTGGGGGGTAGGTATGGAGAGGCAAGGTCCTAGCTATGGAGAGGTTGTAAACACCAGGGATGTACGAGTTCAGGCCCTTCTCGGAAGAAGTAATAGCCCTACGTCTCGGAGCCCGGAGGCGGTCGAGTGGATTATGAGTATATGAGTTACAAGGTGCCGAACCCCTCTACCTGTGGAGGGGGGCGGCTTATATAGAGTGCGCCGGGACCCCAGTCAGACCACGTAGGAGAGGTTTTAAGGTGAGTTAAGTCTGGGGCGTTACTGATAACGCCCCACATAAAGTGTCTTTACTACCATAAAGTCTACTTAATTACAGGCCGTTGTAGTGCAGAGTGCCTCTTGACCTCCTGGTGGTCGAGTGAGTCTTTGTGGTCGAGTCCTTCAAGTCAGTCGAGTGAGTCCCTCGTTGGTCGACTGGAAGGCGACCTCTTCTAAGGGTGTCCTTGGGTAAGGTACTTAGATCAGGTCCATGACCCTACCCTAGGTACATGACCCCATCATTAGCCCCCGAATGGATTGAGGCTTCGAGTGAGGAAGGAGTTGATGTCGTTTCCGATTAACCTTTGCACTTTGGTCGTGCGTTGTTCTGGACCAAAGAATCTCTTTGTCGATGGTGAGCAACTTGTCTTCAGTCGACTCGATCCATTCTCTTCTTTCGTCGAGTGATCTTTCGGGCTTCGACGATCTCCGAGTGACGGATCACGGGAAACCCCGCGTCTGACAGACTGATCTGCTGTTCGCGGATTCCGCGGGATGCGAAATTTGGGGACGCGCGCGAAGCGGAGCGGACCGCGGCGTTCGGATGGGACGGGACATAGACGCCTCGATCTCCGCGCCGCTTTCTTCGCCACGTATCCCGTCTGCATAACTGTTCCTGGATATGATTAGATCGACCGGGCCCACCTGTCATCCACTCGGAAGGGATCTTATAAATGCGCCCGGCGAGGATTTTTGTACTGTGCCTCAGCATTCTCTCTCTCTGCTCCCTTCGTCCCGTCCAGCACGCTCGCTCTCGCCCCCGCACAACTTCCCCTCGCGCATCTCACCGGCAACCATGGCCAAGGAGAAGACGGCGGCGCTGGAACGTGCAAAGAAGGCGTCGGCGTCGGAGAAGGCGAAGGGGAGATCTACCAGCCGCGGCGGGTCTTCGTCCAGATCCCGCCTGCCGAAGGGCTGGGTCCAAGGAGACTGGATCCAGTCGACCATCACAGAAAAAGATCTCCTCGACATGGCCAACGAGGGCTTGATCCCTCATGGAGCTGCGAGGCTTCCGGGGAAGGAGTGGCAGCCCCAGCCAGAAGAGGGTGAGTGTGTGCTCTTGGCCACCCATGTTGATCGTGGATTTTCTTTGCCGCCGAGTATTTTCTTCCGTGGCTTCTTGAACTTCTTTGGAGCGCAGCTCCACCACTTTACCCCAAATTCTATCGCCTATCTTGCCGCATTCGTGTCCATGTGTGAGGGTTTCCTGGGCTGTCGACCGCACTGGGGTTTGTTCAAGCATATATTCACGTGTCGCTCTCAGACCGTGAAGAAGGCGAGCCCAGGCGATGAAAGAACCCGAGTCGTCCAAATGTGTGGGGGCCTGGGGATCCAGGTGAGGAATAAGAGCACCTTCCCGCCCATGACCTTTCCCGAGTCAGTCAGAGGCTGGCAGTCGACCTGGTTCTACTGCCAGGACCAGTCAACGCCGGGGCAGTCGAGTGGACTCCCTCAGTTTACCATGGACCGAGTGAACAAGCCCTCCTCTCTGAAGTTTATTCCGGAGGAGAAAGCTGACGTAAAGATGTTGATGGAGCGCGTGGTGCAGTTGGTTCGGGAGGGAGTGACTGGCATGGATCTCCTGGAGGTCTTCCTTAGGCGTCGCATCCAGCCCCTTCAGTTCCGGAGCCACTGCATGTGGTTGTACTGTGGGACTGAAGACGAGACTCGAGTCCATCCAGAAGCAGTCGACGATGTCACTCTGGAAAGATGGATGGCAGCCGTTACCGAAAACAAGGATAACCCACGCGGAGCCAGAAGGATTCCTCCACTCGACCACAACAGCGATCCAAACAAGGTATGCTTGCTCTGCTCTCCACTGTGTCCTTGTCACATTCGTTTCTGTTTATCCTGCCGACTGGTCGATTGATCCTTGTCTTGATATCTACCAGGCCCTCACCGAGCTGTACTCGATGCCCAATGGGGCACAAGCTCCGACTGAGGAGGGTGAGGCGAGTGGGGACGAGAGCCAGGAGGAGGAGGAATGGGACTCGGACGTTGCTGAGGATGATGATGACGATGATGATGATGACGGTGATGAAGATGACGTTGAAGACGAGGAGGAAGAGGAGGAGGAGGTCGTACCACCGCGCTCAGAAAGGCGGTCGAAGATTGTCCACGACCCTTCGACTGAACGTGGCAAGGGGGTTGCGACCGTTGCTCAGTCGACCAAGCGCCCTCGGACCACCTCTCCGGTGCCGACTGAAAAGGCGCCGAAGCAGCCCAGGGCGGCCTCGTCGAAGCCGATCAAGCTCCTGCCGAAGATGAAGGTGTCCATCCCCACCATATCAGGGTAATCGTGCTGCTTAAGTCTTCTTATTTTGTGTGAACTTTGTCTCTGGTTGACGCTGAAGTTAGTCGACTGATTCTTTGGAGTTGCAGTGCTGCTACTTCTGAGACCTCAGCCCGGGCTGATGACCATGAGATGGAGGACGCATCAACTTCAAAACCAGGTACTATATTCTTAACGCCGTTTTTAGTCGACTGACTCGCGATCTCTGATCCTGATTCTTCTCCGTAGCTCCACCCAATGCTGTTATCAATCTCCCTGATGATGATGAGGATGAGGAACCGCTGAAGCGCAGAAGGAGTAGGAAAGCGTCCGCCAGCAAGGTGCCCCAGGATGTGACGGCGCCTGAGATTCTGATTACGGAGGAAGAGAACACCACTCGACACACGATGTCCTTCGCAGATCCATTGATGAGTGCTCAGCAGCCCTCCCTCTTCACGACGCACCACGTCCCAGAGGACCAAGCTGGCGCGGCGAAGGAGGCGATACGCCAGGCGGGAATCATGATGGAGCAGTTGAAGACCATCCGGGATGCGAGCCAGGCAGCTTATGACGCCAGTTCTGCCCTCCAAAGCAATGTTCAGGTCAGTCGACCACCGTTTGTTCTGTTGGATATGCTACCAAAAACTTTTCCTTTCCGGAATTTATAGTAGTCACCCACTGGGTGTGTCGATTAAACTCCATGTTAGCGGGGGCACGCTGAGTGCACCCGTTGGGTGTAGTCCCCAAGGCTAAGGTCGACTGCTGGCAGTCGGCCTTAGGCTTTATGATGTCAATCTTTCTGTCAGTCGACTATGTCGAGTGTGTTGCACAAACCGGTGGGGGCACGCCGAGTGCACCCACTGGGTGTAGTCCCCGAGACTGTGGTCGACTGCTTGCAGTTGATTACAGTCTTAAAGAATACATCTCTCTCCTTTTTTTTGAGGTCGACTGGTCGACTTTATCTTCAACAGGATTAGTGGGGGCACGCTGAGTGCACCCACTGGGTGTAGTCCCCGAGACTACGATCGAATGCTTGTATTCGGCTGTAGTCTTAGAAACGTGTGATTTTTCCTTTTTCACTCGGAAGTGAATTATATTTGACATTTAGTCGATTGGTTCTTCGCAGAACTCCTGTGATCTTGTGGCTCGCTACTCTGAGCTGGAAAACAAGCACACTCAACTCGAGCTGAGCTTGAAGCTGGTTCAGGAGAAGCTGACGAAGGCAAAGGAGGAGACCGAAGGTATGTTTGGTGAGGCCCTGACGACTGCTTTTCCCCTTGCTTGTTTCAAAATCTGATCTTGCTGTAACTTGCAGGTAAGGTAAGGGAGGCCCAACAGAAGAAAGACCTCGAACTAGCTGAGAAGATCAAGCTTGCTGACGAGAAGTTAGCTTCAGTCACCAAGCTTGAACAAGACAATACCAATCTGAAAGCTGCTCTTGGGATCGCCAACAAGGAGGTCAGTCGACTAAAAACTGATAAAGCTGCCCTGACCGACCAAGTCAGTAAGTTGACTGGGAAGAAAAATGATCTGGAGGCCTTCCTGAGTGGTCTTGCCAAGAAGCTGTTTCTTATGCTTGAAGGTAAACCTCTATGCTCGGCAAACATTTCCAATCGTGGTTTTTCCATTCAACCATCCCCTTGACTCAGTGATCACCCTTGCAGAATTTTGCCAAAACTTTGAAGAAGAAACTAGCCGGCTGGAGCCAAACCTCGACCCCGTCAATTCTCCGGTGAACGACGAAGTTGCCATGGATGTTTTCCGACTGGAGTCTCATGTTGCAGCTGTCGTGGACTATCTCGCAAGGCTGAAGGCCGCCACATCTCGCATCGACTCGACGCTCTGGCCTGGGGAGACACTTCAGAATGACCTTGAGTCGCTGATGGCCCGCTTGAACACGATCCCTGGTCGAGTGCAGGAATGGAAGAAGTCCTCGGCTCGGTGTGGTGCAGATGTTGCTCTGTGTCTGGCCCGAGTCCACTGTAAAGATGCGCGAGAAGAGAAGCTGGCGGCCCTTCGGGTGGCCAACACCAAGAAACACGACTTAAGGTCCTTTATGGAAACTTTCCTTGCGGCTGCCACTCGGATCGCCGACGGAATTGACCTTGATGAGTTCGTTGCACCTTCCAGCCCTCCACAGGAGGGGTAAAAAACTTCTTCTGGCTCGACGCTTTAAATTTGCCTCGGTATGCCGAGTGGAATTGTAACCGATAAACCTTAACATGCTTAACGCCTGAGCACTTTCGGTTCCTTTAGATATCGATTCAAACTCGAATTTGGTGCTTGAATACGATTGCTTTTGGCTCGAAATGTCTTTTGCAGGTTCAAAGCAAGGCGCCTTTACTGCAATCGACTTATTCTTTAGTCCACTTAGGCGAGCACTGGGCTGCGGCTAAGCCTCCGAGTGGAAGCCCGGCTTACCACTCAGTAGGATTTCTATAACTTAGGCGAGCACTGGGCTGCAGCTAAGCCCCCGAGTGAGGGGTTTACTCTTCACTCGGTAGGATTTTGATAACTTAGGCTAGCACTGGGCTGCAGCTAAGCCTCCGAGTGAGAGGGTTGCTCTTCACTCGGTAGGATTTTTGTAACTTAGGCAAGTGCTTGGACTGCAGCTAAGCCCCCGAGTGAGTGGTTTGCTCTTCACTCGGTAGGATTTTGATAACTTAGGCGAAACGGATTCGCAGCTAAGCCTCCGAGTGGGAGTCTGGCTCACCACTCGGTAGGATTTTTGTAACTTAGGCGAGTGCTTGGACTGCAGCTAAGTCCCCGAGTGAGAGGATTGCTCGCCACTCGGCGTGATTTTTTAAACTTAGGCGAAACGGATTCGCAGCTAAGCCTCCGAGTGGGAGTCTGGCTCACCACTCGGTAGGATTTTTGTAACTTAGGCGAGTGCTTGGACTGCAGCTAAGTCCCTGAGTGAGAGGATTGCTCGCCACTCGGCGTGATTTTTTAAACTTAGGCGAGCACAGGGCCGCAGCTAAGGCGAGTGCTTGCACTGCAACTAAGCCTCCGAGTGAGAGGGTTGCTCTTCACTCGGTAGGGTTTTTGTAACTTAGGAGAGTCCTTGGACTGCAGCTAAGCCCCCGAGTGAGAGGTTTGCTCTTCACTCGGTAGGATTTTTATAACTTAGGCGAGTGCTTGGACTGCAGCTAAGCCCCCAAGTGAGAGGTTTGCTCTCCACTCGGTAGGATTTTGACAAACTTAGGCGAGTCCTTGGACTGCAGCTAAGCCTCCGAGTGGAAGTCTGGCTTACCGCTCGGTAGGATTTTGATAACTTAGGCGAAACGGATTCGCAGCTAAGCCTCCGAGTGGGAGTCTGGCTCACCACTCGGTAGGATTTTTACAAACTTAGGCGAAACGGATTCGCGGCTAAGCCTCCGAGTGGGAGTCTGGCTCACCACTCGGTAGGATTTTTACAAACTTAGGCGAAACGGATTCGCGGCTAAGTCACCCACTGAGGGGGAATTTTATTAGACAAAAATAAAAAGTGACAGAAATTATGGAGGAACTATGACACTATTATTTTGAGGTCCATGAACTACAGAAGTACTTTATTGCAACTCATCCGAGTGATAAAACTTAAGTATAAAATGGGCGGAGTAGTTCCGCGTTCCAAGCTCGGGGCTCGTCGATATTATGCTCGACGTTGTAAAGACGGTACGCCCCGTTGTGGAGAACCTTGGTGACGATGAAGGGACCTTCCCAAGAAGGAGCAAGCTTGTGTGGTTTGTGCTGATCCACTCGGAGAACTAAATCTCCTTCCTGGAAGGCTCGACCTCTCACATTTCTGGCGTGGAAACGACGCAAATCTTGTTGGTAGATGGTCGACCGGATCAGAGCCATCTCCCTTTCTTCCTCTAAAAGGTCGACTGCGTCCCGCCGCGCTTGTTCAGCCTCTGCTTCGTTGTAGATTTCAACTCGAGGAGCATTGTGGAGAAGATCACTCGGCAAGACTGCTTCAGCTCCGTAGACCAAGAAGAATGGAGTTCTTCCGGTCGACCGATTAGGTGTGGTCCGCAGCCCCCAAAGCACTGAGGGAAGTTCGTCGACCCAAGCTCCAGCCGCGTGTTTGAGATCACGCATTAGTCGGGGCTTCAATCCCTTAAGAATCAGTCCATTAGCTCGCTCTGCTTGTCCATTCGACTGCGGATGGGCGACTGAAGCGTAGTCGACCCGTGTGCCTTGGGAGTTGCAGAAATCTCTGAATTCCTCCGAGTCAAAGTTCGACCCATTATCCGTAATGATGCTGTGCGGGACTCCATATCTGAATATTAGTTCCCTGACGAAGCTAACAGCAGTACCGGTGTCAAGGTTCTTGATTGGTTTAGCTTCGATCCACTTGGTGAACTTGTCGACTGCCACCAGCACATGCGTGAAGCCGCTTCGTCCTGTTCTCAAAGGACCGACCATGTCCAACCCCCATATTGTGAAAGGCCAGACGAGTGGGATGGTCTTCAGGGCCGATGCAGGATTGTGCGACATATTCGAGTAGAACTGACATCCCTCGCATTTATCCACTATCTCTTTTGCCATCTCATTCGCCTTTGGCCAGTAAAATCCGGCTCGGTATGCTTTGGCCACGATGGTCCGAGAGGACGCATGATGACCACAGGTTCCCGAGTGGATATCATTGAGGATGAGTCGACCTTCTTCTGGTGTTATGCACTTCTGACCAACTCCAGTCGCGCTTTCTCTGTACAATTGTCCTTTGATTACGGTAAAGGCCTTAGATCGACGGACGATCTGTCGAGCCTCTTCCTCATCCTCCGGAAGCTCTTTTCTCAGGATATACGCGACGTATGGAACTGTCCAGTCGAGAATGACCACCAAGACCTCCATGATCAAGTCGACCACCGCTGGGACTTCAACCTCAGTCGGATCTGTGGCACTCTTGGGCTGTGGAGTTTCTTCGGTGAAAGGATCTTCTTTGACTGACGGAGTGTGTATATGCTCCAAGAACACACCACTCGGAATGGCTTCCCTCTTGGAACCTATCTTTGCTAGATCATCAACTGCTTGATTTTTCAGTCGGGGTATATGATGGAGCTCCAACCCCTCGAACTTCTTTTCCAGTTTCCTCACTGCACTGCAGTATCCAGTCATGGCTGGGCTTCTCACGTCCCACTCCTTCATCACCTGGTTGACCACTAAATCCGAGTCGCCATAGACCATCAGGCGACGGACGCCGAGTGAAATGGCCATGCGTAACCCATATAAGAGGGCCTCATATTCTGCCTCATTGTTGGAGGAATCAAAGTGAATCTGGAGCACATATCTGAGCTTATCTCCTCTGGGGGAAACCAGGACAACCCCAGCACCGGAACCATTCAACATCTTAGAGCCATCAAAGAACATGGTCCAATGCTCCGAGTGAACTTCAGTCGGCTGCTGCTGTTCAATCCACTCGGCGAGGAAATCTGCTATTGCCTGGGACTTAATGGCTTTCTTTGCCTCAAACTTGATATCAAGGGGAAGAAGTTCAATTGCCCATTTGGCCACTCGACCAGTTGCATCTCTGTTGTGCAAAATCTCTGATAGTGGAGTGTCGCTGACGACTGTGATGGAATGATCAGAAAAATAATGAGCAACCTTCTTTGTGGTCATGTATATTCCATACACAAGCTTCTGATAATGAGGATATCTCTGCTTGGATGGAGTCAAGACTTCAGACAAATAATACACTGGGCGCTGAACTTTGAGAGCTTTTCCTTCTTCTTCTCGCTCGACCGTAAGCACAGTACTGACGACTTGCCCTGTGGCTGCGATATAGAGCAACAGAGGCTCTTTGCTGATTGGAGCAGCAAGCACCGGCTGGGTGGAGAGCAGAGCTTTTAGCTCGGCAAACGCTGCATCAGCTTCTGGAGTCCACTCGAACTTGTCTGTCTTCATCATCAGTCGGTAAAGAGGCAATGCCTTTTCACCGAGTCGTGAGATGAATCGACTTAATGCGGCCAAGCATCCAGTAAGCTTCTGGACATCGTGCACTCGCACAGGGCGTTTCATTCGGAGAATTGTGCCAATCTTCTCTGGATTAGTGTCGATTCCCCGTTCGGAAATGAGAAAACCTAGTAACTTGCCACCAGGAACTCCAAATGTGCACTTTGATGGATTGAGCTTGATATCATACCTTCTGAGGTTGGCAAATGTTTCGGCGAGATCAGCGAGCAGGTCGGAACCTTTTCGTGACTTGACAACGATATCATCCATATATGCTTCCACATTCTGACTGATTTGAGTGAGTAGACACTTCTGAATCATTCGCATAAATGTGGCTCCGGCATTCTTGAGGCCGAATGGCATGGTGATATAGCAGAAGCACCCGAATGGAGTGATGAAAGCTGTTTTTACCTCGTCGGGTCCGTACAGACGGATCTGGTGGTAGCCGGAGTAGGCATCTAGAAAAGACAGCCTCTCGCATCCCGCGGTCGAGTCAACAATTTGATCTATGCGAGGGAGAGGAAAATGATCTTTCGGGCAGGCCCGGTTGATGTGCTTGAAATCAATGCACATTCGGAGCGACTTGTCCTTCTTAGGAACCATGACGACATTAGCGAGCCACTCGGAGTGGTATATCTCTCGGATAAATCTTGCCGCCAACAGTCGAGCCACTTCCTCACCAATGGCTTTTCTCTTCTGGACGGCGGACCGCCGAAGATGCTCTTTGACTGGTTTTGCAGATGAGTCGACTCTTAAGCGATGCTCAGCCAGTCCCCTGGGAACACCTGGCATGTCAGCGGGCTTCCATGCAAAAATGTCCCAGTTCTCACGAAGGAACTGGATGAGCGCTTCTTCCTATTTTGGGTCGAGTGTTGTGGAGATGCGGGTCAGAGCTGCATCGGGGTCGGTCGGGTGAATGTGAATAGGCTTCGTCTCACCGGACGACTGAAATGCAGACTCTATGGCGGGTTTCTTGGATCGCAGCAAGTCACTCGGATCTGCATTTTGCTTGTATTCTTCGAACTCGACCGCTGTCACCTGGGAATCGGCAATCTTTGAGCCCTTCTGAAAGCACTCTTCTGCCTTTTTCCGATCACCGGTGACAGTGATCACTCCTTTGGGGCCGGGCATCTTCAATTTGAGGTACACGTAACATGGTCGAGCCATGAACCGTGCGTAAGCTGGTCTCCCCAAAATGGCATGATATGCACTCTGAAAATCCACGACCTCAAACGTCAACTTTTCTTTGCGAAAATGTTTCGAATCACCAAACACCACGTCCAAAGCTATTTGGCCGAGTGACTCGGCTTTCTTCCCTGGTATAACTCCATGAAAGCTCATGTTACTAGTGCTTAGTCGGGACATCGGAATGCCCATTCCTTTCAGTGTGTCTGCATACAACAAATTCAGCCCGCTTCCACCGTCCATCGGCACTTTTGTTAGTCGAGTGCCTTCGACAACTGGATCGACCACCAAAGCTTGCCTCCCAGGGGTGGCAATATGAGTCGGGTGATCAGATTGGTCGAATGTGATGGGTATTTGAGACCATTTCAGATAATTTGCTTTTGCTGGGGCAACCATGTTCACCTCTCGGTTAATGACTTTCAGTCGACTCCTGCTTTCCACATCTGCAAAGATCATCAGAGTGGAGTTGATATGCGGATATCCTTCCTCACTGTCCTCCTTGTCCTCATCCTTGTCCGACTCCTTCTCCTTGTCCTTAGACTGTTTTCCCTGAAACTGCTGGATCAGGAGTCGACATTGGCGAGTGGTATGCTTCGGGTAGATGATATTCCCCTCTTCGTCTTTCTTCGTGTGGATGTGACATGGCATATCCATTACGTCGTTCCCTTCTTTATCCTTTACCTTCTTGGGGTTCTAGGATCCTTTTGGTTTCCCCTTAAACTTTCCCTGAGTCACGGCCAGAGCCTCTCCAGGAGCTGCCGGTTCAGCCTTCCGCTTCTGTTTCCGACTGGTGTTTCCTTTTTCCGACTGACTCGGCTTGTGCTTGCCGCTTCGGAGTCGGTCTTCTTCTTCGCCGTTGGCGTACTTGGTAGCAATCTCCATCATCCGACTCAAGGTCATGTCACCGGTTCGACCAAACTTCAAACTCAGTTCTCTGTTCTTGACGCCATCTTTGAAGGCGCAGACTGCCTGATGATCAGACACATTCTCCACAGTGTGGTGCAAAGTGATCCACCTCTGAATATACTCTCTGAGAGTCTCATTAGTCTTCTGCACGCAGACTTGCAACTCTGTCAATCCAGCTGGTCGCTTGCAAGTTCCTTCAAACGTTTTATGAACACTCGGGACAAATCTTCCCAAGTGTAAATGCTGCTAGGAGGTAATTGAGTTAACCATGCCCTGGCAGAGCCTTCCAGCATGAGGGGCAAATGCTTCATGGCCACCTCGTCGTTCCCACCACCAATCTGAACTGCCACTCGGTAGTCCTCAAGCCAAGTTTCAGGCTTAGACTCACCAGTGAACTTGCTGACTCCTGTTGCCAACCTGAAATTGGGAGGGATAACTGCGGCTCTGATAGCTCTGCTGAAACATTCAGGACCAGAAACATGCACTCAACTGCTTGTGGGCGCGTCTCTGTCGAGTCCGCCTCGATGAGCTCTGTTCCGGTCAACCAAACCTTGCACGATAATGGATCACGCGTCGAAGCCTGGTTCTCTGGGGTCGACTGGAACCCTTCGCCCTGTACTGTACTGACGCCTGTCATCTTGCTGCCGAGGAGCGTAAGACCCACCCCTCGGAGGGGAATTGGGCACTCGACGCCTATCATCTCGGTCGGGTCGGTCGCCATATTGATCTCGCCGATTGTCGCGCCCTTCACGCCGCGGAGGCGATTTGGGGCTGTGAGCCGACTGAACCGTATTCGCAGTGACGGATCGACTGTGAATTCTGTTGCGCGACTGAGACACGGCTGAATTCTGATCTCCTGCTGCCCGGAGCAGATCCCTGATCTGCAGCAAACCTCTGCCAGCTTCCGACTGCGAAGGCTGGATGGACTCTGCTATACGGGTCGCAGCTGCTAAATTCTGGATTGGGGTTCGATATACCTGAGTCGGCGGGAAGAGTTGACGTCGACTGGTGTCGGGAACTCGTTGCCGCGCGCGCTCGTCGAGTGCTCGCTGAAGATTCTCCAGTCGAGTGCGTTCGGCCAAATTGGCCAGACGTGCCTCCTCCAAGGCACGAGCCTCGGGGGTTTCTCCTGCGATGGGAGTACGCAGGGCATCCACGTTCCTGCGGCGAAGTTCCTCTCTCTGTAGAGTGTCGAGTGGCTCGGGCTGGTACTCTTCGTGGCCTCGTGCGGGGTCGCCTCCGTCGCCTGCTCCACCATCACGGGCGAAGCCAGGGGGACTGCGGGGCCCGTCGACCATCAAGATTTCCGCCGCTGGATCACTGCTACCGCACTCGGATGCCGTCTCTACGGAGCCAGTCGACAGATCGAACAAGCCGTAGAGAGATTCGTCGGGCTCGATTGCCGCAACTTGGGTGGTGGCCGATTGGCGAGCCACCGCGTGCCTCACCCATCGCTGAAGCCTCGACCGGCCCGAGCGCTTGCGCTGGCGGGAGACCGGGAGGGTGGACGATGGAGGAGCCGACCGATACGGGGTCGACGGTTGCCGCAGCAGAACGTCGCGGACACATGCGCGAAAATGCGTCGCACCGCGGACGGGGAGCGCATCAACGTCGAGTGGAGCCTCCTGGAGCCACGCGGAGTCGTCGGCGATGAAGGTGAGAGTGCCGAGACAGATCTCTCGACCCTCGACCAAAACTCCAGCAGTCACCATGATGAAAGTACTCGGAAGAATCGCAACTTCTCCACAAAATCGCTAAAACACCTGCCCCACAGTGGGCGCCAACTATCGTGGTTCTAAGCCTGACAGTAGAGTGGGGGGTAGGTATGGAGAGGCAAGGTCCTAGCTATGGAGAGGTTGTAAACACCAGGGATGTACGAGTTCAGGCCCTTCTCGGAAGAAGTAATAGCCCTACGTCTCGGAGCCCGGAGGCGGTCGAGTGGATTATGAGTATATGAGTTACAAGGTGCCGAACCCCTCTACCTGTGGAGGGGGGCAGCTTATATAGAGTGCGCCGGGACCCCAGTCAGCCCACGTAGGAGAGGTTTTAAGGTGAGTTAAGTCCGGGGCGTTACTGATAACGCCCCACATAAAGTGTCTTTACTACCATAAAGTCTACTTAATTACAGGCCGTTGCAGTGCAGAGTGCCTCTTGACCTCCTGGTGGTCGAGTGAGTCTTTGTGGTCGAGTCCTTCAAGTCAGTCGAGTGAGTCCCTCGTTGGTCGACTGGAAGGCGACCTCTTCTAAGGGTGTCCTTGGGTAAGGTACTTAGATCAGGTCCATGACCCTACCCTAGGTACATGACCCCATCACCCGGCACCCGATGATTTCTCCGATAGGCGCCGTGATGACGACGGTGACGACGTGCTCTTGAAAGTACTGCTTCAGCTTCTTGGCGGCGAGGTACACGTCGTAACACATCTTCTGGTAGTGCGGGTAGTTCTGCTTGGAGGTGGAGAGCACTTCGCTCAGGTAGTAGACCGGACGCTGGATGGCCTGGATCTTGCCCTTCTCCGGTCGCTCAACCACCAGCACCATGCTGACCGCCCGCGAGGTCGCGACTATGTAGAGCAACAACGGCTCCTTGTCGGTTGGCACGGCCAGGACTAGTGCGGTGGAGAGCATGCGCTTGAGGTCTTGGAAAGCTCCGTCTGCCTTGCCGTTCCACTCGAACGGGCTTGTTTTTTCATTAGCTGGTACAGGGGCAGTGCCTTCTCGCCCAGCCGGCTTAGAAACCGGCTGACTGAGGCCAGGCAACCTGTGAACTTCTGGACATCGCGCAGCCGGGTTGGCTTGCGCATGCGCTCGATGGCCTTGATCTTCTCCGGGTTCGCCTCGATGCCGCGTTCCGAGACAAGGAAGCCGAGCAGCTTTCTGGTTGGGACGCCGAAGACGCATTTTTCCGGGTTGAGCTTGACCTTGTATTCGTGGAGGTTGGCGAATGTTTCCTTCAGATTGTTAAGGAGTGTGAGGTGTTGCTTGGTCTTCACCATGATATCGTCCACGTAGACGTGGATGTTGCGGCCGAGTTGCGGTAGCAAGCATTTCTGCATGCAGCGTTGGAAGGTGGCGCCGGCGTTCTTCAAACCGAATGACATGGTGATGTAGCAGTACGCCCCAAAGGGCATGATGAAGGACGTCTTCAGGGCATTGGCCGGGTCCAGCTTGATCTGGTGATAGCCGGAGTAGGCGTCCAGGAAGGACAAGAGCTCGCACCCGGCGGTCAAGTCGATGACTTGGTCGATCCGTGGGAGAGCGAACGGATCCTTGGGACAGGCCTTGTTGAGGCTGGTGTAGTCGATACACATGCGCCAGGTCTTGTTCTTCTTTAGGATGAGGACTGGGTTGGCCAGCCACTCAGGGTGAAACACTTCCATCATGAAGCCGACCGCCAAGAGCTTGGTGACCTCTTCACCAATGGTTCTTCTCTTCTCTTCGGAAAATCGACGGAGGGGTTAACGGACAGGCTTGGCGTCCTTGCGGACGTGGAGTTTGTGCTTGACGTACTTCCTCGGGATACCCGACATGTCTTTGGGGGTCCATGCGAAGATATCCCAATTCTCACGGAGGAAGTCGACGAGCTCGCCTTCCTATTTGCTGTCGAGGCGGGCGCCTACGACAACGTACTTGCTGCAGCTGGGGTCTTCCGGGTTCAGCTTCACTTTCTTGGTTTCCTTGGGGGGCTTGAAGGCGGCCTCATCGGCCGGGTCCAGGGCCGGGATTGACGCAGCGGAGGCCTCGCCGGCCAGGGTGACAATCCGGTCGAGCTGGCGCTACTCCTCGGTGATGACCAGCGACTCGACCAGCTTGGCGCTGTCTCAGGCGCACTCCAGAGACTTGCGATAGTCACCGGTGATGGTAATGAGGCCCTTGGGACCCGACATCTTCATCTTCAGGTACGCGTAGTGGGGAACCGCCATGAATTTGGCAAGCGCGGGCCGGGCCGGCAGCGCATGATACACGCTGGACAGGTCCACCACCTCGAACCATATCAGTTCACGTCGGAAGTGGCTTCTCTCGCCGAACAGGACATCGAGCCAGACCCGGCCAATGGGTGAACAGGAGAGGCCGGGTACGATGCCGTGGAAGACTGTCCGGGTTGTCTCCAGGTTCTCGGCCTTGAGGCCGAGCTTGGTCATCGTGTCGCGGTAGAGGATGTTGATGCTGCTGCCGCCGTTGATGAGGACTCAGGAGAACTTGCAGGTGCGCCACGCGATGATGGTAGGGTTGAGGACGAGGGCGTATCCACCCGGACTTGGCATGACTGCTGGGTGATCCTCCCGGGTCTAGGTGATCGTGCGATCCAACCAATGCATGTAGTCCGTCTTGGCCGAGAGGACGGTGTTCACCTCCTGCCGGAGGAGGCGCTCGCTGCACTTGTCGTCGCTGAGGCTGGTGAAGACGATGTAGGCCACATTCTGGTCCGGGTAGGGGTCGTTCCGCATCACGCCGGCGGCGGGAGGCGGTGGTGGAGGCGGGGGCGGCTGTCCAGCGCCCGGAGCCACAGCCGGAGCCGGAGGAGGCGGAACGTCGCCCCTCATGATGCGCTTGGTGATGGCGCACTGTCGCAGCGTGTGCATGGAGGGTCTTGCGCCGCTGTGGTGCTTGCATGGGGCATCGAGCATCTCTTCAAAGCTCATGGCGGGTTGCCATGCCATCTTGCCGGTCTGCCGGCGCTTCGCTGCCGGGTCCGCCGCAGGCTCGACGGCCGCGACCAGCCGGTTGTCGTGACATTGCGCCGACTGGTCGGCCTTGTGCTTGTTGTTCTAGTGATGCTGCTGCCGGCTGCTTTCGCCGGCCGGCTTCGGTGGAGGGACCGGCTTCACCTTGCCGGCCTCATCCAGCGCCACCTGGATCTTCATGGCGGAGTCGGCATTGGCGTACTTGTCCGCCATCACCATGAGTGCGACCATGGTGGCCGGCTCGGAGCGTAGAAGCTTTTGCTTGAGGAGGGTGCCGTCTCGGCACCCGCTAACGAAGTATTGGATCACCTGGACTTCATGGACGCCCTCACAGCTGTTCCGGAGCTCACTCCAGCGTGTGAGGTACTCGCGGCCGGTCTCCGTTGGCCCCTGCACGCACATGGCGAGCTGGCTAGGACGACCAGGCCGCTTGTACGTCCCCGTGAACTTGCAGACAAATGCTTCCTCGAAATCGACCCATGCGTTGATGCTACCCATCGGCAGGCTGTTCAACCATGTGCGAGCCGATCCTTGGAGCATGAGTGATGTGTAGCGCATGGCGAGACGACGATTGGCACCGGTGATGCCAATGGCCGTGGTGTAGTTGGTGAGCCAGTCTTCTGGCTTCACAGTCCCGTTGTACTTGGGGGTGTCGCAAGGAAGCACGAACCCCTTGGGGAAGGGCTCCTCCCGGATGCGTGGGCCAAAGCACACCGGCCCGATAGCGCCGCTCTCCTCCACCTCCAGGGAGCGAGCGAGCTGATCGAGGCGGTGGCACGCATCGGCGTCGTCGATGGCGCGTGGGCCGAGTCGACTGGCGGCCAGGCCCCGAGGGACCGGGTCGGCTGGAGCCGGATGCCGGCCGTGCTGGCCGGGTCCGCGCTGGGTCTCTGGGGCGGGCTCGTTGCCCAGAGCGTCGGCGGCGGTGTCGGCCGGGTTGCGACGGGTACGGGCTTGGCCGGAGTGCGCCTTGCCGGGCGGCGAGGAGGCCGTGTGCAGGAGTTCGCTGGGCCCGCCAAGGCGGGCGGAGCCGGACCCGGCCGGCTTGGCGAGCTGGTTGAGGCGATCCTGCTGGGTGTTGGCGGCGTGGAGGAGCTCGTGCATCCGGCCGATGCGCTCCTTGATCTCCTCGCCCGTGAGTTGGTCGAGGCTGACCGAGGCTGCCTCCGCAGCACGCACGTTCTTGACTGGGGTCTCGTAGACGGTCCGGACGGTGCCGAAGGCCCGGCCGATCGCTCCTCCCTGGGCGCGAGTATCGGCGGCCCGGCTTGGCTCGGCCGCGGCGGGCGTGAATCTGTGGGAGGCGTCGTGCTCCATCTGAGCAGCTTCCAGGCGACGCCTGGTGGCGGCCAGCGTCTTGAACAGGTCCAGCATCTGCTGGCACCTGTCCTCGAGCTGGGTTCGGGCTTTAACGACATTGGTGGCGTTAACGTCGGTGCCGATGGGGATGCGGAGGCTCTGCATCATGTCGCGCAGTAGGTCGGACGGCTCCGTCCGTGCCGTGGCGGCCGCAGCTTCGGCGACTCTTCTCACCTTGCTCGACGAGGAAGAGGCGCCATCGCCGGTGACGAAGACCTCCACGTGGGCATCCATCGCCGTGGCGGCGAATCCACTACTGAGAGAGAGCGAGGAGTCGGAGTAGCTGAGCACCTCGCTGGGGTACTCGTCGGCCGCGAGCGCGTCGAAGATGCGCAGCACAGTGAATGAGGAGGCGAGCGCGCCGATGACGTCGTCCGCCAGAGCGACGGACTCGTCGGAGTAGGAGAAGGGCCCCGTCCGAAGCATGCTTTCGGCCAGCTCCTCGAGCTGCCCCACGGTGGGCGCCAACTATCGTGGTGGGTGCACGACAGATGCCAAGGGATGGATAAAGAGAGGAGGAGGCTCGAGGGCGCTGGTGGGCTCCAGAGGCAAGGTTGATATGCGCAGGCGCGGGACGCCAGACATACCCAGGTTCGGGGCTCTCCGGAGAGATAACACCCCTAGTCCTGTCGAGTTTAGTTGGATGGTCGATAGTACAATGTTGCTCCTGGAGCTGTGTGGGAGGAGGAAGGAGGCTAGCCAAGGCTTGGGCTGCTCCTTCTCCCTGGTGTTGCTATGTAGTGGCTAGTCCTATGCTTGCCTGCTTATCTCGTGTTGCTTCGCATTGCATGTCATGCCTCTATAGGCGTGGGCTCCTAGGGGGTTTTATAGATCAACCCACCCAGGGTTACAATGGTAATATGCCGAGTCGGTGGGTCCATATTGTCGGTGTCCGGGGTACCGAGCTGGGTCCCGCTTGTGGGCTTGTGGTTCGCCGGGTTCCCCTAGGTGCGGGCCCTGCGTACCTAGGGGGACTATGCGCCGTCTTGTCGATCGTCATGGCATGGCCGAGTCGAGCCGCGCACAGTGTTCTCCGTCAGGCCGCCGCTTGCTATTGTCAGTGGTGAGGGCGGGAACACTGTTGCCAGCCCTGGTCAGCGGGTAGGTAAGGGGCACTGTTGCCACGCTCCGGCTGACCACGGGCATGGGCGGGAGCACTGTAGTCTAGGTCATCGGTGATTGAGGTCTCGTCCCATCGTACGGCCTGGATGGGATGGGAGCTGACCCGTGGCTGGGTTGCCGTGGACGACACAGGTGGGATGGCTTGTTGGGGAAGCCACGGTTGCGCCGGGTTGAATTGCCTTGCGCCAGCTGCTGCAGCCGGGTCGACGTACCTTGCCGAGTCGAGGGTCTTGGCCGGGTTGCGGTCCTTGCCGGGTCGAGCGACCCGGCCTGGCGCACGCCGGTTTGCGGGGCGATGCGGGCCCTGCTATTTTTGAAATAGATCTGGGTTCCGTTGCCTGCCCGGGGTTCATCCCCCCGACAATGAGGTATCTCTTTGATTGTCCTCCTTATGTGTGGAGGTCGGGATCGCGCGATGGTTAACTCCTACAAACCCTTCCCCTAGGAGCATGCACGTAGTGCTTGGTTTTGATGACTTGTAGATTTTTGCAATAAGTATGTGAGTTCTTTATGACTAATGTTGAGTCCATGGATTATACGCACTCTCACCCTTCTACCATTGCTAGCCTCTCTTGTGCCGCGCAACTTTCGCCGGTACCATACACCCACCATTTACCTTCCTCAAAACAGCCACCATACCTACCTTATTTGCATTTCCATAGCCATTCCGAGATATATTGCCATGCAACTTTCCACCATTCCGTTTATTATGAGACGCTTCATTATTGTCATATTGCTTTGCATGATCATGTAGTTGACATCATATTTGTGGCAAAGCCACCTTTCATAATTATTTCATACATGTCACTCTTGAGTCATTGCACATCCCGGTACACCGCCGGAGGCATTCATATAGAGTCATATTTTGTTCTAAGTATCGAGTTGTAATTCTTGAGTTGTAAATAAATACAAGTGTGATGATCATCATTATTAGAGCATTGTCCCGTGTGAGGAAATAAAAAAGGAGGCCAAAGAAGCCAATAAAAAAGAAGCCAATCAAAAATGAGAGAAAAAGAGAGAAGGGACAATGTTACTATCCTTTTACCACACTTGTGCTTCAAAGTAGCACCATGATCTTCATGATAGAGAGTCTCTTATTTTGTCACTTTCATATACTAGTGGGAATCCTTCATTATAGAACTTGGCTTGTATATTCCAACGATGGGCTTCCTCAAATGCCCTAGGTCTTCATGAGCAAGCAAGTTGGATGCACACCCACTTAGTTTCTTTTTGAGCTTTCATACATTTATAGCTCTAGTGCATCTGTTGCATGGCAATCCCTACTCACTCACATTGATATCTATTAATGGGCATCTCCATAGCTCGTTGATACGCCTAGTTGAAGTGAGACTATCTCCTCTTTTTTGTCTTCTCCACAACCACCATTCTATTCCACCTATACTGCTATGTCCATGGCTCACGCTCATGTATTGCATGAAAGTTGAAGAAGTTTGAGAATACTAAAGTATGAAACAATTGCTTGGATGAAACCAGGGTTGTGCATGATTTGAATATTTTATGTGACGAAGATGGAGCATAGCCAAACTATATGATTTTGTAGGGATGAGCTTTCTTTGGCCATGTTATTTTGAGAAGACAAATTGCTTTGTTAGTATGCTTGAAGTATTATCGTTTTTATGTCAATATTAAACTTTTGTTTTGAATCTTATGGAACTGAATATTCTTGCCACTGTAGAGAAGATTATATTGATAAATATGTTAGGTAGCATTCCACATCAAAAATTCTGTTTTTATCATTTACCTACTCGAGGATGAGCAGGAATTAAGCTTGGGGATGCTTGACATGTCTCCAACGTATCTATAATTTCTGATTGTTCCATGCTATTATATTACCCATCTTGGATGTTTTATATGCATTTATATGCCATTTTATATGTTTTTTGGGACTAACCTATTAACCTAGAGCCCAGTGCCAGTTTCTGTTTTTTCCTTGTTTTTGAGTTTTACAGAAAAGGAATACCAAACGGAGACCAATTGACCTGCCAATTTTTGTGAATTTTTTATGGACCAAAAGAAGCCCCTGAAGTAAAAGAGTTGGGCCAGAAGAGTCCCGAGCCATCCACGAGGGTGGAGGGTGTGCCCTACCCCCTGGGCGCGCCCCCTACCTCATGGATGACTCGGAGACCCCCCCTGACGTGAGACCGATGCCAAAAATTCCTATAAATACAGAAATCCCCGAAAAGAAACCTAGATCAGGAGTTCCGCTGCCACAAGCCTCTGTAGCCACCAAAAACCAGTCAAGACCCAGTTCCGGCACCCTGCCAGAGGGGGGATCCATCACGAGTGGCCATCTTCATCATCCCGTCGCTCTCCATGATGAGGAGGGAGTAGTTCACCCTCGAGGCTGAGGGTATGTACCAGTAGCTATGTGTTTGATCTCTCTCTCTCTCTCTCTCTCTCGTGTTCTTCATTCGGCACAATCTTGATGTATCGCGAGCTTTGCTATTATAGTTGGATCATATGATGTTTCTCCCCCGTCTTTAAGGATTTGAAAACACTTGATGTATGTCTTGCGTGGAATACCCGTGGTGACAATGGGGTATTCTATTGATTCACTTGATGTATGTTTTCGTGATCAACTTGCGGGTTCAGTGACCTTGTGAACTTATGCATAGGGGTTGGCACATGTTTTTGTCTTGACTCTTCGGTAGAAACTTTGGGGCACTCTTTGAAGTTCTTTGTGTTGGATTGAATAGATAAGTCTGAGATTGTGTGATGCATGTCATATAATCAAACCAACGTATACTTGAGGTGACATTGGAGTATCTAGGTGACATTAGGGTTTTGTTGATGTGTGTCTTAAGGTGTTATTTTACTACGAACTCTAGGGCTGTTTGTGACACATATAGGAATAGCCCAATGGATTGATCGGAAAGAATAACTTTGAGGTGGTTTCTTACCCTACAATAATCTCTTCGTTTGTTCTCCGCTATTAGTGACTTTGGAGTGACTCTTTGCTGCACGTTGAGGGATAGTTATATGATCCAATTATGTTATTATTGTGGAGAGAACTTGCACCAGTGAAAGTATGAACCCTAGGCCTTGTTTCGGAGCATTGTAATACCGTTTTCGCTCACTTTTGTTACTTGCTACCTTGCTGTTTTTTATAATTTCAGATTACAAAAACCTATATCTACCATCCATATTGCACTTGTATCACCATCTCTTTGCCGAACTAGTGCACCTATACAATTTACCATTGTATTGGGTGTGTTGGGGACACAAGAGACTCTTTGTTATTTGGTTGCAGGGTTGTTTGAGAGAGACCATCTTCATCCTGCGCCTCCCACGGATTGATAAACCTTAGGTCATCCACTTGAGGGAAATTTGCTACTATCCTACAAACCTCTGCACTTGGAGGCCCAACAACGTCTACAACAAGAAGGTTGCATAGTAGACATCAGGCGGCGACACCTGGGGCGGGTAGAACCCGCCGTAGGCAGGCATGGGGCAGCGCCATAGGCAGGCGCGGGGCAGCGTTTGGCGCGGCGATGTGCGCCTGGTGGCTCGCCGGATGGGGCCCAAGTATGCCTGGGGCGGGATCCCGAGGGGCCGACATTGAGTATGCATGAACAATACCCGTCCACGGGTCGGTGCTGTAAGTCCATGGTGGGGTGGCCTACTACTGCTGACGAGCCCCCTCCCTCCCATGCGCCTGTTGTTGCTGCTTGCGGCCGCCCCCGCGGTGCCCGCCACCCAGCTGTTGTTGTTGGGGGGCAGCAGGAGGGGCGGGGGGCGGGGGCGGGAGGGGAAAGAACCCCGGGGGCGCGGGGGGTGGGGGGGGTGGGGGGTGTCGGTGTCAAAACCAGCGGATCTCGGGTAGGGGGTGCCGATCTGTGCGTCTTAGGCTGATGGTAACATGAAGCAAGGGACACAATGTTTACCCAGGTTCGGGCCCTCTCGATGGAGGTAAAACCCTACTTCCTGCTTGATTAATATTGAAGATATGTGGAATACAAGAGTAGATCTACCATGAGATCGTAGAGGTTAAACCCTAAGAGCTAGCCTATGATGGTATGATTGTAATTGTGATCGACCTTCTAAGGACCATGCTCTCCGGTTTATATAGACACCGGAGAGCTAGGGTTTACATGGAGTCGGTTACAAGGAAACATAATATCCGGATCGCGAAGCTTGTCTTCCACGCAAAGGAGAGTCCCATTCGGACACGAGCCAAAATCTTGAGTCTTGTATCTTGACGCTTCTATAGTCCGGACGATGAATATAGTCTGGCTGTCCGGATACCCCCTTATCCAGGACTCCCTCAGGGGGCGGCGGCTGTTGCCGTGGCGCGGCACCGTAGGAGGTGCCGGCAGCGGGGGCGTGGTGCGGCACACACTTCTTGACCCCCTTCATCTGACGCTCATCCAAACGCAAGTATGCCACAAACTTGGGGAAGGAGGGCTCCAGCATCAAGGTGAGGTTGGAGGCGACGTTGCCGAAGTACTCGTTGAGGCTGGCGGTGAGCGTGCTAAGGAGGAGGTCGTCATCAACCTTGGCGCCAATGTCATGGAGTTCATCCACCAACGTCTTCAGGCGGCAGTAGTAGTCATCGATGGACTGTTCATCCTGATGATAGTCAAAAAATTCCTGGTGCCATCGAGGCTGAAGCTTGTTGTCCGCCAACGTCTTCAGGCGGCAGTAGTAGTAGTCATCCGCCAATGTCTTCAGGCTGAAGCTTGTTGTTGGTGAAGAGGATGTTGAGCTTGACCCATATGGCATGGGCGTCATCACCATTGCTCACGACCGTGTGAAACAGGTCCTTGGAGATGGTGGTGAAGAACCACCAGATGAGTGTGGCATCAATCGCGGTCCACTCGGAGTCCCCCACCATGGCGCGGGAGTCGACGGTGCCATCAACATGATCCACGAGATCGTTCTCGTGGAAGAGCAGTGAAAAGTACGTCTTCCATGCAAAGTACGTGGAGTCGGTGGCATCGAGGATGATGGGGACGCGTTCGTGGATGTTGATGTCATGGATTTCAGCAGGGTCTGGCTCAGCGAAGGGGTTGGAGATAGAGGAGGCGCTGGAGGACATGGCAGCACGAGAGGAGGAGGAGTGGCAGCGGCTAGGGTTGGGGAGGGCGGCGCGGCTGTGAGGAGGAGGTGCAGTGGCGCAGCGGGAGGAGGTAGCAGCGGCGGCGTGGGGCGGTGGCAGCGGCTAGGGGCTAGGGTTAGGCGGAAGCGGTTTGGAAGAGGATCGAGACGGTATCTGATACCATGTAGAAGGGATTGTGTGCATAGATATTCTCATTGATCATGCACTAGGCACATATATAGGTACAAGGGGTGCAACCGGTGTCTTGTCTCCCAAGGTACAAGTAAATACAAAGGGAGAGAGACACTATAGGTATGGCATACAAAACTCCGACCTACATATGCGTAGACATGTTCAACACCCTCCTCTCGCGCCCGCGCGCGTCCCCGCCCCGCGCCATCTGCCCGCATTCATGACGATGTAGAGCGGTTGCTCCCCATTGAAGAGGGGACACGACCTCTCACTAGTGTCGGCATTGAAGCGCCTCGCCGGCCGAGGGCATTGCCCGCGATGCGTGTCCGGTGTCCGCGCCTGTTCAATGCCGGAGACGCGTGACTGGACGGGACGGGACAGATATCTACCATGCCCGTTCAATGCCCCGTACATCCGTATGCCACCATTAAGTAGGCTTGTCGGCCGAGAAACCCACTTCAGTGTCCCGCATTGATGCCTGGCCTCACCGGAATCCACTATTTAAGTGCAGACACACCCGACTATCTCCACAACACAACACATCCGCTCCACATCCTCATTTCCTCCACATCCGCCATGATGCTAGCAGGAAAGCATTGTGGGACAGTCTATCGCCAGAGATGAAGCACGCGGTGGCCGCCCTTGCCGCCACCTGGCATAGCCGCCATGCCAGGAGGATCAAGGTCGGCTTGCCCGAGGTCTTCGACGATGAGGACGACACCATGACGGAGATGGGCTCCAACGACTCCGCCCGGGCTCCCGCGCCTCTTGTGCACGCTGGCTTCACCATGTAGCAGGCGACGCACTACAACGCTGTTGAGGGAGTCCTGGATAAGGGGGTATCCGGACAGCCGGACTATATACATCGTCCGGACTATAGAAGCGTCAAGATACAAGACTGAAGACTTCATCTCGTGTCCGTATGGGACTCTCCTTTGCGTGAAAGACAAGCTTGGTGATCCGGATATTATGTTTCCTTCCTTGTAAACCGACTCCATGTAAACCCTAGCTCTCCCTTAGAAGGCCGATCACAATTACAATCATACCATCATAGGCTAGCTCTTAGGGTTTAGCCTCTACGATCTCGTGGTAGATCTACTCTTGTATTCCACATATCTTCAATATTAATCAAGCATGAAGTAGAGTTTTACCTCCATCGAGAGAGCCCGAACCTGGGTAAACATTGTGTCCGTTGCTTCCTGTTACCATCAGCCTAAGACGCACAGATCGGGACCCCCTACCCGAGATTCGCCAGTTTTGACACCGACATTGGTGCTTCCATTGAGAGTTCCTCTGTGTCATCGCTTCGAGGCTTGATGGCATCTTCAATCGTTAACAACACGGTCCAGGGTGAGACTTTTCTCCCCGGTCAGATCTTTGTGTTCGGCGGCTTCGCACTGCGGGCCAATTCGCTTGGCCAGTTGAAGCAGATCGACAGCTTCGCCCCTGGCCACCAGATCAGGTTCAGAAACTTGAACTACACGGTGGATATCCACAGAGACTTGATCTTCGACGGATTCGAGCCTGCGCCAGGAGCGCCGGACAGCCATGACGAGCACGGCCTAGACCTGCTGTCGGGCAGTGCCCGGGACATCATCCCCGAAGCAGCCTTGGATCTAAATCCAGGGCAGGTTGCATTGCCTATGGACGGAGGGCTAGACCCCGCTCCGCAGGCCGCACGCTTATCGGCGGTAGAGCCGAACACGGGTCCCACCGCTGTGGAGGCATGTAATCCCGGACCCCCGGACTCATATCCGGCTGTTGGTCCTGGTCCGCTCATTCTCGAGCCAGCCAAGCCAGGTTGGGCTCCGGTAATGGAGTTTACCGCTGTGGACATCTTCCAGCACTCACCCTTTGGCAACATCCTGAACTCATTGAAGTCTCTCTCTTTGCCAGGAGACTCTGGGCCGAACTATGTCCAGCTGGAGTGGGAAGCAGGCGACGAAGGAATTCGCTGCCCACCCACCACCCACTTTGTCGCCACGATCGATGATTTAACCGACGTGCTCGACTTTGACTTTGAAGACATCGACGGTATGGACGATGATGCAGGAGACATACAGGAGCCACCGCTCATAGGGCGGTGGACAACCACCTCTTCATACGATATATATATATGGTGGACACTCCGAAAGAAACGAATGGCAATGAGGCAACGGAGGATAACCCCTCCAAGAAGAAAGCAAAGCATGGGCATCGCCAGCGCCGCTCCAAGCCCCGCCAAGGCAATACCGGCGCCAGAGATGATAATAATACGGACGGTGGCAACGATGAATACAACCCCGAACAGCCCGCCTTCGAGCAGGCCGAATAGGAAGACGGGCATAACAGCCCAGATGAACAGGCGACGGACGGGTATCCGGAGGAGGACAACTACATTGCCCTCTCCGAAGACGAGATTAGCCTCGACGACGACGAGTTCGGCATACCCGAAGACCCCGCAGAGCAGGAGCGCTTCAAGCGCCAGCTTATTGCCACTGCGAGAAGCCTGAAGAAGAAGCAGCAGCATCTCCAAGCTGATCAAGATCTGCTCACAGACAGATGGACAGAAGTCCTGGCAGCCGAGGAATACGGACTCGAGCGCCCCGTGGCTGACCGAATGCCTCGAGGTCAGGACAAAATGGCATATCAGCCGAAATACCAGCCCGTACCCCCGCGCCGGTTTACTACGGCCCGGGGCAATACTCAGGACCTGCGCGATAAACTGGATAACGTCGCAGGACAACCAAGATCGATCTATGGATCGCGGGGGCGCGCCGAAGCACATGACGATGACCGTCATACCGGATACACTAACAGCAAATCTGGCCCGGCCAAATACAACCAGTCAGACGCAGCCGGACTACGCCGTGACATAGCCCGACATAGAGGCGCCACACACCCCCTATGCTTCACTGATGAAGTGATGGATCACGAGTTCCCAGAAGGGTTTAAACCCGTAAACATCGAATCATACGATGGCACCACAGACCCCGCGGTATGAATCGAGGATTTCCTTCTCCACATTCACATGGCCCACGGAGATGATCTACATGCCATCAAGTATCTTCCCCTTAAGCTCAAAGGACCTGCCCGGCATTGGCTAAACAACCTGCCCACAAATTCCATTGGCAGTTGGGAAAACCTGGAAGACGCATTCCTTGACAACTTCCAGGGCACATATGTGTGACCTCCGGATGCTAATGACTTGAGCCACATAACTCAACAGCTCGGAGAATCAGCCAGGAAATTCTGGACTCGGTTCCTAACTAAAAAGAACCAAGTAGTCGATTGTCCGGACGCTGAAGCCCTGGCGGCTTTCAAGCATAATATCCGCGACGAGTGGCTCTCCAGACACCTCAGCCAGGAGAAACCCAAGTCCATGGCAGCTCTTACGACACTAATGACCCACTTTTGCGTGGGCGAGGACAACTGGTTGGCTCGCAGTAGCACTATGCCACATTCTGGAACTTCAGATGTCCGGGACAATAATGGCAAGCCACGGCGCAACAGACACAAGCGACGAAACAACGACGACAACATCGAGGATATGGCGGTCAATGCCGGATTCAGCGGATCGAAATCCGGTCAGCGGAAGAAGCAATTCAAGCGCAATAATCAAGGACGGTCCAGTCTGGACCATATACTGGAGCGCTCGTGCCAAATTCATGGGACCCCAGACAAGCCAGCCAATCACACCAAGAGAGACTGCTGGGTCTTTACACAGGCCGGCAAAATAAATGCCAAAAACAAGGACAAGGGGCTGCACAGCGACGATGACAATGAGCCCCGGCGTCGAACATGGGGGGCCAGAAGAAATCCCCCCCAGGTGAAAACGGTCAACAGGATCTACGCCACTCACATCCCCAAGCGGGAACGAAAGCGAGCACTGCGGGACGTATATGCGATGGAGCCAGTCGTCCCCAAATTCAACCCATGGTCAGCTTGTCTGATCACCTTTGATCGTAGGGATCATCCTACTAGCATCCATCACGGCGGCTCACCCGCATTGGTTTTAGACCCAATTATAGACGGATTTCACCTCACAAGAGTCCTTACGGACGGAGGCAGCAACCTGAACCTGCTTTATTAGGACACAGTGAGGAAGATGTGCATCGATCCTTCAAGGATCAAGCCCACCAAAACCACCTTTAAAGGTGTCATTCCTGGAGTAGAGGCCCGTTGCACGGGCTCTATAACATTGGAAGTGGTTTTCGGATCTCCAGATAATTTCTGAAGCGAAGAGCTAATCTTCGATATCGTCCCTTTCCGCAGTGGTTACCATGCCCTGCTCGGACGAACCGCATTTGCTAGATTCAATGCGGTACCACACTATGCATACATCAAGCTCAAGATGCCAGGCCCGCGCGGGGTCATAACAGTCAACGGGAATATGGACCGCTCTCTCCGTACAGAAGAACATACTGCGGCCCTTGCGGCAGAAGTACAATGCAGCCTCCTCCGGCAAACCACCAGTCCGGCGACGACATCTTCAAGCTTCGTCAAGCGAGGGCGGAACACCTCGCAGCAAGATCAGCAGGCACGACAAGAGCAGGACTAGCAGTCCGGCCTCCGCTCAAATCCCATCAAAGCAGCATTCATGCCACGCGTACACAATTACGCACTCAAAATACCATGGGCACAGGCGGAGGCGTATTAGGGGCTCAGTCAACAGTACGATATCACTTCATAACCTTTCCATTCACCTTTAAGGACATTATTTTAGTGCAGCTTCTCCAGAATAACCGGATTGTCGGAGTTACATAGGAGAGGAAACCCAGGAGGCAACAGGCTTTGGGCACAGCAGGAAACACCCAGGTGGAATCTATTAACGATCAATATTCCTGCTTTATCTATCTGTACGTAGCCTGCCCCTGGATAGGATATGTCAAATCATCCTATTTTGTCTCTGCTTAATGCATACATTGTAAACATACGCTTAAACGTACTATTTACCAATGGGATACCACATATAGCGTCAGCTTACTTATTTTTATTTGAGCATTTTTTATAAATGTCTATTTCATTTTGCATCCATACACTTTGGTACGTGTAGTTTGCCAGGGGCTTCTTATGGTACCCCATAATACGGCAAGTCAAGTCCGAACACTTTCAACAGTGCGGCACCCCGAACTTATAGCATTATATGCATCAGCTCCGAATCATGTCTTGGGTTACGGTTGGGATAGCCCGGCTCCCTTGCTTTGGTGCCTTATGTTCCGTTAATTTGGCTAAGGTACCGCAGGGAGAACTACTGCGATTGTGCCCTGGTTCTGCCAAACGAGCACCTCAGTAAAGAAAGCACAAAACTGTTTGACATGATGTGGCGAGAGACTGGTCGCTGTTCGAGAGGTCTTAAAGTCCTTAAAGATTTTTCCGCTTTAGGCGTTAATTCGGCTTTGTCCGATATAGGCGTGTATAGCGCCCGAATTCGGCCTTCCGGATTCTAGGGGCTTCGCCGAAATTTAAAATTATATACTTCTATGGCTAAGTGAAGGTTATAAAGCCGTATAGTCCAATTGCCTGGTTCGCTGCACTGGACACCTCCTTAAGGGACCAAACATTTGGATAAAGAGTGTCTGAGTTTTCCACGAACACCCCAGAACTAGTTACACGGGGGCGGAAGCCGACGACGGCTACTTTCAGAAGTTGATAATCAGCCGCACAGAAGGTAATATTTTAAATTACAAAAGCGCTACATAGTGCAAGTAACTTCGTCTTTAAATTACAAACATGACATAAGTGAATTCATTCAAAAATTATGTCTTTGCTACATTCATCGGACACGAGGCAAGCACCCTTCATAACGCCATCATAATACTTCTCGGGGACGCGATGTGGCTTGCCCTCCGGTGGCCCGTCCTTCACCAGCTTCTCTGCATCCAGCTTGCCCCAATGCACCTTGGCGCGGGCAAGGGCCCGGCGGGCACCCTCGATGCAAATGGATCGCTTGATGACTTCCAGTCGCAGACAAGAATCCACCATCCCCTTGATCAGGCCGAAGTAGCTGGTGGGCAGAAGCTCGCGAGGCCATATCCGGACTATGAGATCTTTTATAGCCACTCCGACTGCCTTGTGGAGTTCGACCAACAGCTTCAGTTGGTCACTCAGAGGCGTTGCATGCTCGGCCCCGGCATACTGGGACCAGAACAACTTCTCCGTTGAGCTCCCCTCCTGGGCACGGTAGAACTCCGCGACATCTGATATGCTGCGTGGCAGGTCTGTGAATGCCCCTAGAGAGCTCCAGATTCGAGTAAGTAAAAGAAACGCCTCCTCCACATGTTTGCTTTGCATAAAAAATTTCTTACCCGCCGCTATTTTCTTGGCCTCCTGGATCTCTTGCTGAGCCCTCTCGGCTTCGGCCTTGGTGTCTTTTGTATTTGTAAGGGCCTTCACAAGCTCGGCCTCCTTTGCTTTAAGCTCCCGCTCCGCAGACTCGAGCTTCTTGCCTAGCTCCTGGAGCTCTTCTTGTACCTCGCCCACTCGGGCCTCTTGCTTTTTGCGCTCCTTGAGTTCCAAGGCCGCTTTGTGTTCAGACTCGGACAACGCCTTCTTAAGAGATGCCACTTCGGTGGCAGCCTCTGTTACCACATCACGACGTCTCGTCGTTAGCATAATCAAATTTTATTTACTATTTATTATATGAGAGAGGGGAATCATTCACCTTTGTTCTCTTCAAGCTGCCTCCTCGCGAGGCCGAGCTCTCCATGTGCCCGCTCTAAATCCCGCGTCAGGCCGACGATTTCGGCCGTGCAAGCAGCAGCGGCCAGCAGCACAGCCTGTTTATTTACATTCACACTTATTGTTAGACTCCTGCGGATTATAATTGACCCTCCGTTTGGTTTTTCTTTCCGAACACCAAACAGAGTATCAGGGGCTACTACCTATTGGGTGGTGATTTTACACATTTTTACTGCTTACCTCAAAGCTTGTTAGTAGGCTGGTGCAGGCTTCGGTTAGTCCGCTCTTGGCGGACGAAACCTTCTGAATCACCGCACTCATGAGAGTACGGTGCTCTTCATCTAGGGAAGCGCCTCGAAGCGCTTCCAGCAGACAACCCGGCGCCTGGGGCGCAACGGAAGTCCTTGATATAGACGGCCCTCCCTCCATAACGAGGGGCTGCCCGCCTAAGTCCGGAACCACTGAAGGCTCCGGAACAGTGTTCGGCTGAGAGCCCGGCTTGTCGTGGCTCCCATCGACACGATCCGCGGGGACCTTGAACCCCACGAGTCCGACGCCTGGGACGCCGCCCTGAGGCACCTCCAGGGCCACCTCCGCCATCGTCGGGAGCCTTCGAGACAACACCTCCGCGTTGTCCGCAAGGCGAGGAGATGTGGCCGTTGGGAGTGAGTTCATTGCTGACTCACTCAAGGACCCGTCCGAAGACAACACTCCCGGATGGGCCCTGGCCGGACTGTATACAAGTTTGGCATTATAAACAAAATTATGAAGCAAAAATTACGACTGAGTGTGGATACTTACGATCGCACGAGGGGCTTCTTCCTGGGCAGCCACCCTTCCTCGCTATCGGCGGCGATGGCATAGTAGTCCGGAAGGGATGCTTTTCCTTTCTTGGACGTCCCAGTCTCCCCCACCGTGGCGGCCTTCCTCTTCTTCCCTCCCCGGATACGGGGAGGTGGTGTTTCTCCTTGTTACTCCCCGCCTCAGCGGGAGGAATCCGCCTCGTCGTCATCAGACAACAAGGGTATGACGGCCTTACACCGGGGGCCTCTCCTGGCCCCTTGATTCACTGTCTCAGGCCCCCCATCCTTTCCGGATGGGGCAGCCTCTTCTTCTTCTTCTTATTCCCCTTCGGGGAGGAGTGCGCCTCGTCATCTTCGGATGAGGCTTGCACAACCTTACTCTGGAGACCCTTTCGGGTCCCCGGGGCCTTCTTGTCGGCCTTCTTCTCCGCCCCCTTATACGGCAACGGGACTAGCATCTTCGTTAGAAGATCATTGGCTGGGCTTTCCGGCAACAGAGCCGGATTGTCGATCCGCTACGCTGTCTGCACATACTCCTAAAACAAATATGCACAATCACTTAGGGATTCCCCATGAGTACATTGGGAAGAACCGGACCCGGTGGTGGCCTGAGAACTCACCTGGGTAGGTTGCCGTGCGGCGTGGAGCCCGCGATCCTCGGTTATGGGAGGAGGTACCTCAGTGGCCTTGAACAACGCCTTCCACGTGTTCTTGTGCTTCATGCAATAGAGCCTCTGGAGCGTCCGGTGTTCGGCCGGGACGAATTCCCATAGATTGAATGCCCACCTTTGGCACGGTAGTATCAGGTGAATGAGCATGACTTGGATCACGTTGACGAGCTTGATGTTCTTGTCCTTCATGCCCTTGACGCAGTTGATGAGTCCAGTCAGCTCTGCAGATTCGCCCCATAATAGGCCCTTCTGTTCCCAGGAGGTGAGCTGCATAGGGGTTCCAGATTAGAACTCGGGGGCCGGCGCCCAGTTGGCGTCGCATGGCTCGGTGATGTAGAACCACCCCGATTGCCACCCCTTCACGGTTTCCGCAAAGGAACCTTCAGGCCAGGTGACATTAGGCATTTTGCCCACCATGGCTCCTCCGCACTCCGCTTGCTGGCCGCTCACAATCTTTGGCTTCACACAGAAGGTTTGGAGCCACAAGCCGAAGTGAGGCTTGATGCGAGGAAAGCCTCGCACACGACGATGAACGTCGAGATGTTGAGGACGAAGTTCGGAGCTAGATCATGAGAATCTAGCCCGTAGTAGAACATAAGCCCGCGGACGAAGGGGTGGAGTGGAAACCCTAGTCCACGGATGAAGTGGGCAAGGAACACGACCCTCTCATGGGGTCCTGGAGTTGGAATGACCTGCCCCTCGTCTGGTAGCCGGTGCGCTATGTCTGCGGCCAAGTATCCGGCCGCCCGGAGATTCGCGATCTTCTTCTCCGTCACGGTGGAAGCCACCCACTTGCCTCCTGCTCCGGACATGACTAACTGTGTGGAGAAGACCTGGACTAGGGCGCTGGAGCTCGAGGGGGCAATAGTATGCGATGGGAGGAAGAAGGCGTGGGTAAAAATGAGGAACTCTTATCCCTTTATAGAGGCGACGAAAGCGGTGCGCCTCCCCACTAGCCTGTTGAGAATCGCTTACTTCCCAAGCATCACGATTGATGGCACGGGGGGATTACCCATACCCATGTTGATGATAATCCCGCAATAAGGGGACATGATCTCTGCTTTGACAGGACGTGTCAAGGAAACCGCCTCGCAATACGCGCTGTGGCTGGTTGTGAAAACACAGTTCGAGTAATGACGTGACCCTAATGGCGTGTCACGTCGTCTAAAAGTTGTCAGCTGGAGTATCATTCTCTCTACGGTAGTATGTGAAGATCATTTTGCAGATCCGGACACGGTCTACGTGTTCGATGATAAACCTTGGAGTATTCGGAAGGAGGAACCTACCTTGCAATGCCGAAGACAAGACTGCACGCCGGACTCATCGTCATTGAAGTCTGGTTCAGGGGCTACTGAGGGAGTCTTGGATAAGGGGGTATCCGGACAGCCGGACTATATACATCGTCCAGACTATAGAAGCGTCAAGATACAAGACTCAAGACTTCGGCTCGTGTCCGGATGGGACTCTCCTTTGCGTGGAAGTCAAGCTTGGCGATCCGGATATAATGTTTCCTTCCTTGTAAACTGACTCCATGTAAACCCTAGCTCTCCGGTATCTATATAAACCGGAGAGCATGACCCTTAGAAGGCCAATCATAATTACAACCATACCATCATAGGCTAGCTCTTAGGGTTTAGCCTCTATGATCTCGTGGTAGATCTACTCTTGTATTCCACATATCTTCAATATTAATCAAGCAAGAAGTAGGGTTTTACCTCCATCGAGAGGGCCCGAACCTGGGTAAACATTGTGTCCCTTGCTTCCTGTTACCATCAGCTTAAGACGCACAGATCAGGACCCCCTACCCGAGATCCACCGGTTTTGACACCGACAACTGCCATGGCGGAGGTGCAGCATAAATGCACCATCACCTTTGTCGGTGTTCCAACAGGCGTAGGAGGAACACCGGTACAACTTATTCCTCTTGAAGCAGCACCGGCTGGCAGAGGGCCAAATCTATAGTGAGCGCGCGAGCAAGGAGGCCATGGCCACGGCAAAACCCAACTTTGCGGCGGAACAGCGTGCCTTCGATGATGCCATCCGCACTCAAGCCTTCGCTCGCCAGGAAGCGTCCGCCGTGGAGGCGAAGCTACAGGTGGTCGTGGAGGAGAACAATGCAAGCTGCGCCTCCTATGCGCTGTCGACGAACCATCAGCCGGCCTAGTGGGACAAAGACAATGCCGCCGCCACCATTTCCATCATGGACCTCACATCCACCGGCGACGGACAGGCCGCGAACTCCTCCAAGGATGATAGGACACGGGAGGTGGCAGCGCCTTGTGTCCCATGTGGGCCAGTCCGTCTCCTGTGTTCTACTCTTCCTCACCGGAGACCGCATCTTCACTTCATCGGTCTTTCACCGGTGCTTATGTGGTGCGAATGGAGGACGACACAGGCTTGAACGTCGGGCATCGCCGCCATAGGATGGGTTTATGGGCGGGTCTTTTTTTGTTCTAAATGTTCCAAATGTAATGAAATCCACTATGTTTGTATGAAATCCGTCATGTTCGTATGAAATTCGGCCATTTTTGCATGAATTTCATCTTGCTTGTTAAAAAAAGTTTGAAATGTATGCGGCTAGTGTTGTATGGCGTCCTCCCGCATCCGTGTGCACGAACTGGTCCCCCCTATCCGCGGACGGATGCGGGAGGAAATTTGTGGGTTGCTGTTGGAGATGCCCTAAGTGGGTCGAATGCATATCATCTCTATTTTTTTGTTGAAGTATACATTCAGAAGTTGCAAAAAGTTTTAAGAGAGATGAATTTTCATTGATTTGTTTGTGTATGTCCCATGTCCCCCTTCGTTGTGGCTGCCACCAACACGCCCATGGTTATGATGGTCAGGGTCAGAGCAATGAGGCCAGCACGCACACCCGTGGATGTGACTGTCAATACAACTAGGCTAGTGAAAGTGTAACTAATCCCCCGGTGGTTTTGGTTATTAATAACAACATATATATCATTGATCTAATGCTCATTGCTAATAGATTTCAGAAAAGATCAATGATTGGGATGGCAAGGACTAATGGATGTGGACCCCTCAAAATGCTAAGGATAAGGATTGACAATCCCAAGAATCTTCATTTTTGTTGGTTTAGTGACCCAAGATCACATTGAGTCCCTTAGGAAAGCCAATACTATTAAAAGGGGATGAGGTATTGATGGTGAGGTTGTTGCTCAAGTGCCTAGTGATATTGCTCCAAAAATCCTCAGTCATTTTCTCAATCACATATGTCCAAACCCTAATTCTTCATCTCGGTCCCACCGATATCATCTATTTCGGACTCACCAAGATGACCACTCCCGTTGCCACAGCCAAACCCTAACAATTTGGTTTAACCGAAATGGATCTCGGTCCCACCGAGATGGCCTTGTCAAGTTCCTGGAATGACATTGTTTCACTTCGAAATAACTGAGTTGAAATAATCAGAAATTCCAAAACAAAGTTTTGCCCTAGCCATTGCACTCCGGTCCCACCGAGTTGTTCCACTTTGGTCCCACCAAAAAGCCCAAAGTTCATATCTTTAACACAAATCGGTCTCACCGAGTTTATGTTCGGTCTCACTGATTTGAGTCAAAAGTGTGTAACAGTTGGATTTGGGGTGAAGGCTATTTATACCCCTCCACCCCCACCTACTCTCTAAGAGAGCCATCAGAACGAAACACTAATTCCACTATTCGTTTTCTGAGAAAGAACCACCTACTCATGTGTGAGATCAAGAGATTCCAATCCTACCATTTGAACCTTGATTTCTACCCTCTTCAAGTTGCTTTCCACTTCAATCCTTCTCCTGCCCAAGCCAAATCCGTGTGTGTGTGTGAGAGAGATTGAGTGTTGAGGAGACTATCATTTGAAGCACAAGAGCAAGGAGTTCATCACCAACACAACATCTATTACCTTTTGGAGACTGGTGTCTCCTAGATTGGTTAGGTGTCACTTGGGAGCCTCCAAGATCATGTGGAGTTGAACCAATGAGTTTGTAAGGGCAAGGAGATCGCTTACTTTGTGAAGATCTACCCGAGTGAGGCTAGTCCTTCATGGATGTAAGCCTTGATGGAATGGACAAGGTTGCTTCTTCGTGGTCCCTTAGTGGGTGGAGCCCTCCATGGATCGTGCAACCGTTACCCTATGTGGATTAAAGTCTGCATCAACGTGGACGTACGATAGCACCACCTATCGGAACCACGCCAAAAATCATCGTGTCTTCATTGCGTTTGAAATCTCCAACCCCTCCTTTACGTTCATACGCAAAGTCTTTACTTTCCGCTGCACAACTCTTAGACTTGCATGTGTAGGGTGTATTTGACTTGGTAGAATTGCTAAATCTTGCCCACAACTAAAATTGGGAAAAGGGTAGGTTTTTATTTAGTCAAGTAGTCTAATCACCCCACCCCACCCCCTCTAGTCATACTTTCAATCCTACAAGTGGTGTCAGAGCTTTGGTCTGCATTGCATTGGTTTCACAACCTAGAAGAGTATGGTGTCTAGTGAGGGAAACTATCACCGTAGAGGTCCATATTTTGATGGTACAAATTTTGCTAGTTGGAAGCATAAGATGAAAATGCATATTCTTGGTCATAACCCAGCCGTTTGTGTTGATGTTTGTGTCGGCTTGCAAGGTGAATTCTTTGAGGATGGTAAAGAACCGGATCATGAAGCAACCATGGAAGAATTGAAGATGTCACAATCCAACGCTCAAGCATGTGACATTCTCTTCAATGGTTTGTGCCCCAAGGAGTTCAACAAGATTAGCTTTCTCGAGAATGCAAAGGTAATTTGGGATACTTTGGTTGATATGCATGAAGGTGCCGAGTCCGTCAAAGAATCTAAGTTTGATGTGCTTGAAAGTCAACTTGACAATTTCAAGATGAAGGATGGTGAAGGAGTCGCCGAAATGTACTCTAGGCTTGCTCTCATCACAAATGAGATTGTCGGCTTAGGAAGTGAAGAGATGACCAACAAATTCATCATCAAGAAGATCCTTAGAGCCTTGGATGGAAAATATGATATTGTGTGCACTTTGATCCAAATGATGCCCAATTACAAAGATCTCAAGCCCACGAAAGTCATTGGAAAAATTGTTGCTCATGAGATGTCTCTCAAGGACAAGGAGGAGCTCCACAACAAGTCAAGTGGTGCATAGAAAGCTTCGAGTGATGCTTCTACAACATCAAGTGACAAGCTAGTATCCAATGAGGAATTAACCATAATGGTGAAGAACTTCAACAAATTCTACAATAATAGACGCAAAGAGAGAAGCTCCAACTCAAGGCAATATTAGCAAAAACCATCAAGTCATGACCATAATTGCTAAAATTGTGGAAGATCCGGACACTACTCCAATGAGTGTACAACACCTCACAAGAAAAAAGAAGACTCGCCTAGAAGGAAGAGTAGAAGAGATGAGTCACCTCATAGAGAGAGGAGGAGTAGAGATGATCGTTATGAACGAAGACCTTCTTGAAGAAACAAGGAATCGTAAGGGAAATACAAGTCAACCAAGAGTTATTCTAGAAGAAGACATCAAGCTCATGTTGGCGAATGGGTTTTTGGCTCCGACTCCGACAACAACTCCGAGAGAAGTTATCACTCCGACTCCGACTATAGTCAAGATGAAGGTGTTGCGGAACTTGCTCTCATATCGTCCAACTCCCATGACATATTTGATTCACCAAATGAAGGAATTGGAAGATGCTTCATGGCTAAAGGCCCCAAGATATCACACCCCGAGTATCTTGATTTCAATAGTCACGAGGATGATTTGCTAGGTGACGATGATTCACTTGTTGATAAAACTAGTGATGAGAGCTATAATAAACTTGCTAGTAATCATGATAGTCAAGACAAAACAAGTTACTATGCCAAGGAGATTGAGCGTCTAACTAAAGAACTAAACACTCTTAAGTTAGCTTATGAAACAACTCAAGAAGATTATAGAGAGATTATAAGAACTCATGAGAAGCTACGCTTTGATAAGCTAAATCCAAAGCAAGAGCATGAGCTTCTAAAAGCAATCAATGATGATCTTCGAAAGAAGAGTTCTTCTTACATTGCCAAACATCTTGTCTTGTCTACTTTTATGCCACAAGTTAAATCTACTCAAGCTAGTAACAAGAGTAAGAAAGGTTCTACCTCTAGTGGTAACAATAACCACTACTGCAGGATGGTCCAAACGTGAGAGTACAATCAGAGACCCTTCGACAAAACTATGTGCGATGCATTACTCGTAAACGGTGGTGCAAGAAAACTGTCAAAAATGATACAAACTATTTGTGATGGCGCAGACATCAAACATGATTCATATCAGAGTTGCATGTGCGATATGTGGCATACAGTTGGTCCATATGAACTATTTGCGATGATCATAACAACAGAAATGGTCAGCCAGATGTGTGTGTGTGTGCGATATATGACATACAGTTTACTCGGATGAACTGTTTGTGATTGGACAACACAACAGAAACGGTCAGCCAGATCAAGGTGTGCGTGATAGAGGGTATACAGTTCACTCTGCTGAACTGTTTGCAATGATCCAAGACAACAGAAATGGTTCAAAAGAACAAGATGTGTGTGGTACGCGACAAACAGGTCCATAATTAGAAATGTGAGCGAAGACCGATATTAACACAGACGATTGCTGCTATAAGCCATGTGTGTTGCGGGCAAACGCTTGCTGGTATACAATTGTCAACGATTGATGAATTCATCACCGACGGGTTCCTTAGTTTACTCTGTCTGGGATGTGACTTGCTCTGTCTACAGAAAAAACATATATAACCAAAATAAACATCCAATTACATAAGTGACTATACAAATCATTCGCACACACCTCAATAAACAATTACATGCATTCTAAACCAGGAGAAACGATCACCTAATCATCTACTTCTTGTGACACTGCCGCCACTGCTCTGTGGCTCGATCCCTCGTATAGCGCAGGACGAAGGCACTTTCTCATGTCAATGTTCTGCCTGTACATCTCGTAGCTTGTGTACGCATCCATGGCTGCGTACTTGACGTGTTCTTCATCCAGTCTCTGCTCCTAGGCATCGTGCCAGGCGATCATGTCCTTCTTGCACTCATCCTTCATCTTCATGTAGTAGGTGTCGATGATGGCCGAGGCGAGGTCAACCAGGGAGTTATGATTGTTCTTAGTGCTGCTCCTGACCCTGTAGTGGTCATCAATATTGACAAGATTCCGACATGGCAAGCCTGAAATCTCGAGCGCTTTTAGATCGTTGTTGGTGTCCACTGTTGCAAAAATGTAGTCGAGGATGTTGATAAACCTGACAAAACTCTCGCAAGGCCTTGTGGCCAGGTGGTAGTGGTAGACGAGGATGTCATGGCGCATGCACAACGGGGCGACGACAACCTTCTGATCATGCCCGACACGATCGGCGGTGAACTTGAGGTCGAAGCCAACCACTTGGTACTTTTCCTCAGCAAGCACCTGCTCCATAGTTTGGATGGAGCTCTCCATCGAGACTGGCTCGTTCATGTACACCACCAAGAGGTCCTTCCCCCTCACGTGGGTGTCCACTACGTGATGCATGGTGAACTACCCCCATTGTCATCGTCAGCCGCTGGGAGCACCATTGGAACCGTTGGATATTCTCTCTATATGTGTCGTCATGGGTGTGCTTATTGTGTCATGTGGCGCAAGAGATGAAGGTAAATGGTTGCGGGAATAAATGGGGGTCGGGCGGCCTGGATTCTCGGCACGTCTGCATGGCAGTTTTTGCAGCGGGTAACTGCACATGGCGTCGCGCCCGGCGCAACCGCATGCATAATGGCAGCACGAACGTACATGATCGTGCGCCAGTCCCAAACACTGGTAGATCGCGTGGAGGGACGTGAGAGCAGAGCGCGCACGGTGGGACGCGAGCAGAGCATCGCGGCAGCCTCAATCGCGAGCAACCACACACATAGAGTAGTTGAACACGCAAGGAATGGTCGTCTACAAGCCGACCGGAAGTTGCGAGCCAGCAGCATGATGTGAAACTACGTCACTTTCCACATTACACGATGGTCGGACAATCGTTCGCGATGCTGCGTAGAGAGCGGCCGTGTGCTGTTACCTTCGTCCTGGTTTACTAGTCCCCTTTATATTCTATGTCATATTTTGACCTTAAATTTAACTAAAAAAATGTTAATGCATGTTATAAAAATAATATAATTGGGAACTATGTTCAATATGAATCCAACGATATAATCTTTGCCAACATGCATTCGTATTTTATTAGTTAAATCTCTAGTCAAAATTTGGCACAAAAATACAAAGAGGACTTAAACCAGGATGGAGGTAGTAGGTAATTAAATTGCAAATATTTTTTTATTTACTGTATGTGTACGTGTCATTTCGTCCTCCTTTCGCACATCATGTCACCCTGCTGCCACAAATGGCTTCGAGCGCAAGCTTGAGCATTGCGCATGCGTTCTTTTGGCCAAACGGTGTTTCGGATTGATGCCAATGAATCGTCGGTTAGCCCATTCCCGCACAACCGCGTAGGTTCCCTCGCATAGCCGCACAAGTTTCCCACCCGACTCGGCGAAATCCCCCAAGATCCCAATGCTTACCGGCCTGCTATATAAACCCTTAGGGCCGACAAGTCACGCGTCGCATTTTCCCCACCCTCCATGTCGCTTATCTCGTCTGCTTCTCCCACAATCCCCAGTGGCACCGGTTCGTCACCGTCGCTCAGCCACTCCGCCGTTATCAGAGGATAACTCTAGCTGGGAGGCTACACCAGGCGGCGGCGCAGTCCCTGATGCAGTGCGCGTGGCGTCCCTATTGGGTGTGCACGCAACACCCACCACACGCTCCGCTACCGCTACCCGTCGGCAGCTGTTGCCGGCCGCCATTGCCGCCACCACACCGTCTGCCGTCGTGGCAGCGACACCACCGTCGAAAGCCAGAGCCATCGCCCACTACGTCACCGCAGCCCGAAGGTGGGAGCTGGCCATCGTGGCCGCCACCGCACTGCCGGCTACCGTGGCCATCACCCGCTCCGCCACCACGACCCAAAGGCGGGAGGTGGTGGTCGTGGCCACCAGCCCACCATCGGCCGCCAGCCCAACATCGACCACCAGGGTCATCACCCGCTCCGCCTCCGCTGCCTGAAGGTGGGAGGTGGAGGTGGAGCCTTGCTTGTGCGTCAGCAACCTTGCGTGCCACATTGAGTACCTGCGGGAGGAGGAGGAGCGCCTAATCGAGCATGCAAAGAGTCTTACGACCACCGTGGCTACAGCACATGCCGCCATAGAGGCGCATAATGAGGAGATCTATGAGAAGTCCCGCCGCTCCGAGAGGGGTCGTCTGGAGCGGCAGAGGGCGTTCGAGGTGAGTGTCGCTAAAGGTGTGGCAGCGATAGGAACAATATTTGAGTTGTCCAGCTCGTCGGTAGGCTCCTCCTCCTCTGCATCTTACTGAGCGCGGTCGACAGAGGAGAGGATGCTTGAAGTAGTACAAAGCCCCTCCGCAGTAGTAGTATTTACGAGCTATTTTGTTTAGTTCATCTGACTATAGATGTGGTTGAACTGTACAATGTACTTAAAATTAGCTAGTATATATAGCATTGTTCAAGAAATCTTCTGATTCACCGATTAATCTTCCAATTTATTGCTAATCGGGGGGTGACCGATAAGATTATGCCTTATCTTTGCCGTTTATCTTTTGGACAGATTTATCGCTTTGACAAGCGATTAATTGGGAATCTACCGATAAATTAGACCTATTCATAGCACTATGTTTGCAAAAACTATGTTTATTTATGTTTTGTGGACCTTGTTACGGAATATGTACTATTGTCCTATTTTGTTTGTCATTATACGAGGATTCAAAGGCTAGAAATCAAGGTAACACTTCTGTCAAATATTGTTTTGGTGTTGAATATAGCGTATTTTAGTGTTGGGAACCTGAGATTTGCAAAAAATTATATCCGATTAATAGTCAACCGAAAAAATCGATTAATCAACCGATTTTCGATTAATCTCTAATCCCTAGCTGACCGAGACGATAACGATAAGCAATATCCTCAACATTGATATATAGTTGAACTAGCTATTTCAGTACGTGGTTGGCAACAATTGGGGAAAAGTTTGGTCGGTTAAGCTATTGAGTTGAACTGTTTGTATAAAGAACAGCTGCTTAATCTATGAATGAAATCTATGCTTACTGAATTTTAGTTGCAAAATTAGATAGTGCTAGTTATTTTTAGTTGCAAATTTTGACAAATGACAGTGTTACAAGGTTGAAAAAGGGAAATGTTTAGATCGACAAATGTAAATCTTTCCAGTTTGACAAATGGCAATATACCCAATATGGCAGATGCAAATCTTAGCAAATTGTCTGTACGTGGTTGCACACGGGTCATCAGAAAAAAATCGTTTGCGTTGAAGGGATGTACATCCTGCGCATCAGAATTTCTCTTGGCTTAGTAGCAAAGGAATCATAGATCTTGCTTTGCATACCGTCTTTAATCTGAATTCTTTGCGATCAAGAGATGCAAAAATCTTGTGTGGTAAAATTTCCCTTGGCTTACTGGGGAAGGACCATAGCTCTTGCTTTGCATATGGGTGTTGTAACTAAAACGTTTACGATGAAGTAATGCACAAATCCTGCGCGACACATTTTCCCTTGGCTTACTGGGGAAGTTGTCGGTTCTCATATAGGCATTCTATCTAAAACTTTTGTGATGAGTGTTTCAAATTTGAAAACCATTGATGCTTTTTTAAATCATTTGATAAGTCCGTACATTCAAAGAGGAAAACACAAGTTTGTTCAAACCATAGGTTTCATTCAGTCACACTTCGACTTTACATTCATACGATCGAGATACAGTATTAAACCCAAAAAACTTATTCCGGTGGCAGCGGAGGCAGCATGCCGCACCGGTGTGTCGTTGTCGTCCTCTGAGATGCCGTTGTTGAAGTCTTCAAGGCAGCACATAATGTTTTTTACTGGGAAATCAAACATCCTATCATCGCGCGATCAATGGCAGGGCGAGAGAGGATGGCAACTCGCGCCGCTACGAGGTAGCGGTCGACAATAGCGTCCCATGACGTTGAGGGGGGCGCGCGCACGGGCACGGGCGCGACGGGTGCAGGCAAACGCACGGGGACCGGCACCGCGGTGGGTGCATGGGGCGCATGGGCACGGGCACGGGCACTATCATGTACACGAGCTCGCGCGGGTCCGTGCTGACCTCGCTGACGCCCGCGGCTTCAAGCGCTGCGATAGTGCTCAGCGACTAGCCCGTCAATGCTATGGGGATGGTCGCCGGCGTGGGCGCGAGGATGGGAGCTGGGACGGGCGCGGGGGCAGCAACCGTTGTCGGTGTCAAAACCGGCGGATCTCGGGTAGGGGGTCCTGATCTGTGCGTCTAAGGCTAATGGTAACAGGAGGCAAGGGACACAATGTTTACCCAGGTTCGGGCCCTCTCGATGGAGGTAAAACCCTACTCCTTGCTTGATTGATCTTGATGATATGAGTATTACAAGAGTTGATCTACCACAAGATCGTAGAGGCTAAACCCTAGAAGCTAGCCTATGATGATTATGAATGTTGTCATCGTCCTCATGCGGACTAAACCCTCCGGTTTATATAGACACTGGAGGGGGCTAGGATTTACACAGAGCCGGTTACAAAGAAGGAAATCTAATATCCGGATCGCCAAGCTTGTCTTCCACGCAAAGGAGAGTCCCATCCGGACACGGGATGAAGTCTTGAGTCTTGTATCATCACGGTCCAACAGTCCGGACGAAGTATATAGTCCGGCTGTCCGGATACCCCCTAATCCAGGACTCCCTCAGTAGCCCCTGAACCAGGCTTCAATGACGATGAGTCCGGCGTGCAGTTTTATCCTTGGCATTGCAAGGCGGGTTCCATCTCCGAATACTCCAAAGCTCTTGTTGTAATGGACATTATCCGGCTTCCCATCAATGTTGTCCTCCTCAGCTTCTGTGCTTCAATAATGGTCATCTCCACATGTCGGGCGAATACGAGGAGGCGAGGCATTTTTGCATTTGCCACCCCGGCTCTGCAGGCAAACCGTCTATATGAAGGGACGGGGATCCTCAGATCCAAACCTCACGTTTCTTCCCTTGAGCATGCTTTCAACAGAGCGTTCTAGAAAAATCCATTCCAACATGGCCGGTCGCCGCAGCTCTTCTTCCCGTTCTCTTCACTCCGAGCCAGGTGGCTGGGAAGAGTGTTCAGTTCCTCAGCGCCGCTTGATAGAGTTGCAAACTCAAGGATTTCTTCCACCGGCGTTCATGGTCCCCGTCTGAGCCGGACTAGCCACCTATAATGGCGGGGAGCAAGCGGAGAGATCTCCTAATCCATCTCCGGGGGAGCAAATATGCCTCATCCCGCATCTGCTAAGAGGCGTCGGGTTTCCCATTCACCCGTTCCTTCACGGGCTCCTGGAGTTCTACGACCTCCAGTTGCATGACTTCACTCCTGCCTCTGTACTGCACATCGCAGGATACGTCGCCCTTTGCGAATTATTTCTGGGATGTGAGGCTCACTTCGGGTTATGGAAGAAGTTGTTCTGCCTCGTCCCTCGCAACCAGTGGGAATCTATATGTCAAGTGGGCAGAGCCGAAATATGGCGCGTCACCGGAACCGGATACTTGTCCGGCACTCCCAAGAAGGCACCCTCAAACTGGCCCTCGGAGTGGTTTTATGTCGACGACGTTCCCCTTCCGGATCCAGTCCGGACGGGCCTCCCTAAGTTCAATAGTGCTCCGCCGAAGGTACGCCGAAGTTGGCGCCCTCAGAGCCCCCGAGAGGAGGATACCAGAGAAGTACACTTCCTGATGAGCAGGATAAAGATACTGGCCACATCAGGGCTGACAATAGTCAAAGTTATGGCAATATGCGTAATGCGGGGAGTGCATCCACTCTAATATCGGGGGAAGCCCATGTGGCACTACAATGGGGAGGCTGACGCCACCCGATGTGGTCGTAAAGGTCCGGACTCCGCCAATGCTCTGACGAAAATATTGTCCGATTTGTATATTGGAGAAGAAGAAGAATTCCTTCGTATCAGACCGCGGGATGGATTTTCTATGTACAACCCCCCAAGCTAGGTAAGTCGTCACTCTTTCCCTCACTCTATTCATTCCGGCGCCTTTTGTCAAAATCATCAACCCCGACAATTCCGAGCAGGACCTAAGGAGGGCCGTGGAAGGATTCAACAGTCCCTCCCCACAGCCAGAGGACCCCGACAGGGCCTGCGATCCAGGACTTGAGGAAGACCCGGATATTATCGTGGAGCTAGTCAACGGGAGATTTTATCAGGCCAGCTGTGATGGCTCCTTAGTGGCTATCATCGCCGACTATCCCGGGCTGCTACCTGCATCGTGGGTGAGCAAAGTCGAAACTTTATCCTCTGAAGAGGACTACTTTATGCTATCCTTCCCTACACATTAAATGTCGCATTTTTATAGAGACGATCATCGGAATGCGGCGCCGAGCCCCTGGGGGCTCATCAACAAAGGGCATCCGGGTCAGGCAGGCTCAAGAAGAAGGCGGTTAGGGTCGAAACGCCATTACAAAGGTATGGTAAAAACCTACTCTGTGATTTATTGTGTTTGAAATGTAATAGCGCCCCTCGTGTTCTGGCAGAAAGAGGAGCCGCCGGACTATATCCGGGGAACCTGCCGACCACGCTTCAACCAGTAGGATTCCCGAACCGGCTTCGAGAGAGGAGGCCAACGTGGGGCCGATGCCAAATTGTCCTCCGACAGAGGATGCGGATATGCTCTCTGCCACAAATTCCGAAGTGGAGAGTGCCATGAATCACCAGCACCGACGGGCCACACTTCGGAATAACATCTTTTCCGAAGAGGCATTTAATGCTTTCAATTCAGGAGACACATATATTTGGGCTGCTCAAGGCGGACTCGGCCGAGCGACAGGCCAGTATGCAAAAGATATACGGGTAAGGAAATCTGATAAGCCTGCATAGCAGTAGCCCCTGAGACTTGAAATAGTTGGAACAACTTATTTAAGGATCATGTTATGCATAGGTATTTGTAGAGAAGAATACCCAATTGTCTCAAGAGCTGGAGGAGTGCAAGACCCAGTTGAGGGCCGCAGTTGCCAAACTAGAAGAATCCCAAAAGGCCTCTCGTGGTAACTTCCGTTTTTAATAACGAAATTTTATGGTAATGTACCAGTTAGTGATTGGCTTATTTAATAAGTCTAGCAGAAATTTCTGCAGACAATCCCGGGGAGAATCCCGAGATCGGAAGAGATAGCGAGTCATATCTCCAAAGGCAGCTAAAAGCTGGCGAGCGTGTTCTTACGCAAGTTAGGCGAGAGAAGAGCGATCTTCAAGATGCCAATGTCCGGCTGGGCGTCGAATTAGGAGATGTTCGCGCTCAGCTGGCGGACTCCGTGAAGGAGAACAAAAGGCTTCGTCGCGACATTGATGGTAAGTGCCTAGAGGAACTGTAGTACAGCTCAGCAAGGAAGCATATTGAAAGAGTTTATATCTGTAGGTATGCTGATGGCCGTCCTGAAGAGGAGATGCCCGCATCCGCAGGTGATCTACTGCAAGACCTCTCACAACTGCATGAGCGAGCTCGGCAGGTGATGCAGGGTATTGCCCAGGCCTTGTGGCCATCCACTTCCCTGCCAAAAGGCATGGGGGAGCTCGTGGATATGCTCCAAGGAGCACGGTGGTGCTTCCGTTTATGGAAGATGTCAGCCTGCCGACAAGGTGCGAGGGAAGCCTGGGACATGGTGAAGACACGCTTCACCAAGCTTAACCTAAAACATATGGCCGAAGTCGGACCGGCGGGGCTAGATGGGCAAGAAATTCTCGTGAGTCTGGTATATGACCATGTGGCGTTAGCCACAAAGTATTCCCAACAGGATTGCAAGCTAGATAGCCTGTTGGAAGGTATAGAGGACGAGTATAGTCAGTCCAAGTGATTATGTAATTTAATGGACATATGTAGTCCCTAGCCGGATTAAAGATCATTTGTCATGGCGGACCGTTTTGCTTCAGCCCCCGGATCCGATAGTCCGGGGTGTATCCGAATACCCACTTAGTTATGCAGAACCGGGGTATGCGAGGAAACCAGGCACCGGGGTCATAAGTGCTTGAACAGACAAGTACCCAACTAGTTATGTTATATTACATGGGTAGTAAGAAACATCTTCCAGGGAGAATAGTTCCGTTAGGGGTTCCTTTCCCTGGGCAAGCATGCATCGATGTACATGTCCAGATTGCAAACAGAAACAGAAGATACAAAACTTCTGGGGATTCACATTTGTAATAAACGAAAGAAACATCTCTTGTTCACCGACCAAATATTCCCTTAAGAACGCTAGCTTTCGGCTTCACCCAGTCTGAGGTACACATCCGGCTGAACCGGCAGTAACAATCGCAGAGGTGCTCCCCGTATGCCCTAGCCGAATTAACGGGAACGTAGGGCATAAATACAAGAGCCAGGCAACCCAGCATGGCCACATCTTAAGTCATATCGATGCATATAATGGTGAAGAAAAGGCACATATGAAAAAAGAACGCATATGTGATAGGCAAGAAGCCATAAAAGTAATTATATTTAGCTTCCGCATAGGAAGCCCCCAGGTATGGTTTACACACATAGTGCGGCTGGAGTGATCCGAGCATCCGTACTGTATTGAGTACTTTATGTGAGGAATGGAAAAAAGGGGTGAGAAAGGAAAAAAGAGAGGGGGAGGAGCATAATTAAAGGAGCGGGGTAAGGAGACGAACACTAAGTTCGGCGCTAGGCGTAGAATCTCTGGAGTCTGGCCGTGTTCCATGGGTTCGGCTCGAGTCTGTTATCGGATGCATTACGCAGGTGGTACGCTCCTCCGGTGAGGACTTTATCAATGATGAAGGGACCCTCCCATTTAGGTTTGAGCTTGTCCTTCTTCTTCTCCGGTAGGCGTAGAACGAGTTCGCCAATATTATAAGTTTTGGCCCGCACTTCTCTGCTTTGATATCGTCGAGCCTGCTGCTGGTAGAATGCGGAACGGGCTTTGGTGATGTCGCACTCCTCCTCCAGGGCGTCTAAGTTGTCCTGCCGATCTAACTCGGCTTCCTTCTCTTCGTACATGCGCACGCGAGGTGAGTCGTGTATTATGTCGCAGGGTAGTACTGCTTCTGCGCCGTACACAATAAAAAATGGTGTGTATCTGGTGGTGCGGTTCGGCATGGTCCGCAGCCCCTAGAGTACGGAGTCGAGCTCCTCGACCCAGTGCATGTCCGACTCTATCAAGGGCCGCACTAGTCTGGGTTTGATGCCGCTCATAATGAGACCATTTGCATGTTCGACCTGACCGTTGGTTTGAGGATGGTAGACGGAGGCGTAATCAAGCTTAATGCCCATGTTGCCGCACCAAGTTTTCACTTCATCGGTTGTGAAGTTTGAGCCATTATCGGTGATGATGCTATGTGGGACGCCGTAACGGTGCACAACCCCTGAGATGAAGTCTATCACTGGTCCGGATTCGGCCGTTTTAACTGGTTTGGCTTCTATCCATTTGGTGAACTTGTCCACCATGACCAATAAGTATTTTTTCTTATGGCTTCCCCCTTTAAGGGGTCCGACCATATCCAGCCCCCAGACTATGAAGGGCCAAGTGATAGGGATTGTTTGGAGAGCGGTAGGGGGCATATGGCTCTGATTGGCAAAAAGCTAGCAATCGATGCAATGTTGGACAAGGTCCTGTGCGTCTGCTCGGGCTGTCGGCCCTGTAGGGAAGGCCTTGCTGACAAGGGCCCGAGCCGCAGCGTGGTGTCCGCTGAGTCCGACATGGATTTCAGCCAAGAGCTGCTGCCCTTCCTCTTAGGAGATGCATCTTTGGAGCACTCTGGTGGCACTTTTCTTGTAGAGTTCTCCCTCATGTACTTTGTAGGCCTTGGAGTGCCGCACAATACAACGTGCTTAATTTTGGTCCTCGGGGAGCTCCTGCCTATTTAGGTAGGCCAAGAAAGGCTCGGTCCATGAGGCGATTACAACCATGATTTTGTGGGCCGAAGGTGTTATTTCGGTGGCAGAGCCTCTGATTACGTCAGATGGTTCGGAATCTGGGGTTGCATTCGGATCCGTGCTAGTGTTGCTGGACTCCCCTTCCCATACCATGGATGGTTTGAACAGTTTTTTCAGGAATATGTTAGGTGGGACAGGGTCGCGTTTAGCGCCGATGCGGGCGAGGATATCCGCCGCTTGATTGTTTTCTCGAGCCACATGGTGGAATTTGAGCCCCTCGAACCGAACTGACATTTTGAGGACGGCATTACGGTAGGCCGCCATTTTTGGATCCTTGGCATCAAAATCTCTGTTTATTTGTGATATTGCGAGGTTTGAATCCCCGCACACCTCCAGGCGTTGAATGCCCATAGAGACTGTCATCCGAAGGCCATGCAATAGAGCCTCGTATTCGGCTGTGTTGTTGGAGTCTGTGTATAATATTTGGAGTACGTATTGGACCGTGTCTCCGGCGGGGGAAGTCAGGACTACACCCGCTCTCAGTCCGGCCAACATTTTAGAGCCGTCGAAGTGCATGATCCAGTTGGAGTACGCGCCGTACTCTTTAGGGAGTTCGGCTTCTGTCCATTCAGTGACAAAGTCGGCCAATACCTGTGACTTAATGGCCCGTCGTGGTTTATATGTTATGTCAAACGGAAGGAGCTCGATAGCCCATTTAGCAATCCTTCCCGTGGCGTCGCGGTTGTTTATTATGTCGTTGAGTGGTACTTCAGAGGCCACCGTGATTGAACACTCTTGAAAGTAGTGTCGGAGCTTCCGGGAGGCCACGAAGACCGCATACGCTATCTTTTGATAGTGCGGGTATCGGGATTTTGGCGCTGTCAGGACTAGATTGCTGGCCAATAAGGTCTTTATTTCATCCAGTCCGGCCGCGGCTGCATCCGTCCACACAAAGTGTTCTGCACCAAAGAAGGCGGTAAAGGGGTAAAGCCTTTTCCCCTAATTGGGAGATAAAGCGGCTTAAGGCAGCCACACATCCAGCTAGTTTCTGGATATGCTTGAGGTCTGTTGGGATAGCCAACTGCGACAGAGCTCGGATTTTTGCCGGATTTGCTTCAATTCCTCTATTGGAAACAATGAAGCTGAGCAACTTCCCAGAGGGTACGCCGAAAACACATTTTTCCGGGTTTAGCTTGATGTCGTATGTTCGGAGGTTATTGAACGTAAGCCTCAAGTCATCTATTAGGGTTTCGACATGTCTTGTTTTTATAACCACGTCGTCCACATATGCCTCCACTGTTTTGCCGATTTGCTTCTCCAGGCATGTTTGAATCATGCGTTGATAGGTTGCACCAGCAATTTTAAGCCAGAAAGGCATAGTGTTGAAGCAGAAAGGGCCATACGGTGTTATGAAGGCCGTTGCAGCTTGGTCGGACTCTAGCATCTTTATTTGATGGTATCCGGAATATGCGTTGAGGAAACATAGTGAGTCATGCCCTGCAGTGGCATCGATTATTTGGTCGATGCGAGGAAGGGGGAAGGGATCCTTTGGGCAAGCCTTGTTTAGGTCCTTGAAATCCACACATAGGCGCCAGGATTAGTCCTTCTTTGGTACCATTACCAGGTTTGCCAGCCAATCCGGATGCTTGATATCTCTGTTGAATTCGGCCTCAAGTAGCTTGGCTAGTTCTTCTCTCATGGCTTGCCGTTTAGGCTCTGAGAAGCGCCTAAGAGTCTATTTGACTGGCTTGTATCCTTTAAGTATATTGAGGTTGTGTTCGGCCAGTCTGCGTGGGATGCCTGGCATGTCTGAAGGATGCCAGGAAAAAATGTCCCAATTCTCGCGTAGGAATTCTCATAGTGCGGAATCCATTGTGGGGCTCAACTGTGTCCCGATGGAAGCTGTCTTCATGGGGTCCGTTGGATGGACCTGGAATTTGACTATCTCGTCTGCGGGTTTAAATGATGTGGACTTGGGTCATTTGTCGAGTATCACATCGTCCCTGTCCACTGTGGCGTGTAGCATTGTTAGTTCTTCGGCCGCTAGGGCTTCGGATAATGCTTCCAGTGCTAGTGCTGCAGTTTTATTTTCGGCGCGGAGTGCGACATCCGGATCGCTGGCTAGAGTGATGATTCCATTGGGTCCGGGCATTTTAAGCTTCATGTACCCGTAATGGGGTATGGCTTGAAAGCTTGTGAATGCGTCCCGCCCTAAAAGGGTGTGGTATCTGTTGCTGAAAGGAGCCACTTGGAATGTGATTTCTTTGGACCTATAATTCTTCGGGGTGCCGAATACCACATCGAGTGTGATTTTTCCCGCACACCTTGCTGAGTGTTTCTTCATAGATCAAGTTTAATCCACTTCCGCCATCCATGAGTACTTTAGTGAGCCTAAAGCCATCCACGATTGGGCTAAGGACCAAAGCGGCAGGTGCCCGGACTGTCTGGAGTTGGGGTTCATCACTGGCACTGAAAGTTATGGCAGTGTCGTTCCACGGATTTGTTTTTGCTACGTGGCAGATTTCGGTGAGATTTCGATGAGCTCGCTTGCGCCTATTATTTGAGGCGAAAGTCTCGAAGACTGTTAATACCGCATTGTTGTCTTCGACGGGACGTTGCTATGCTTTATTTACAAGAAGATCCTCGCCGCTTTTTGCTACCTGCCGGAGTATCCAACATGCTCTAAGGCTATGTGTTGGCTTAGTGTCCGGCGTGCTATGAATTTTACATGGCCCATTGAGCCATTCTTCCAATATGGTTCCATGCCCTGGAGTGGGCTTTGGCTTTTTCGGAGTTGGATCGGGCAACTTAGGAGAGATTGCCCTTTTAACTCGGAGGGAAGGCTTAGTGAGAGCTGGATTATCCCAAAAGTCTGTTTGGGTTTTCCAGGTACTTTCCATCGCACAGTACTTCCGTACTATGGCTGCTAGGTCGGCAAAGTGTACTATGTCACGGTGACTTATAACATTAAGGATCCCTTTGCTCGTGCAATTTTTGCAAAAAAGTGAGATTGCGTCCTCCTTGCGACACTCCTTGACCTTGTTTATCACAAGGAGGAATCTGGCCCAGTAGCGATGTACTGTCTCTTGTGGCTCTTGTCTGATATGGGAGAGACGGCTTAAGTCTGGGTGGGTGGGCATAGTTGAATCTGGATTCTGATCCGATCTAACGCCCAGGGGCAAAGGAGCTCCCGGGCTTGACAGCTCGGGTTCCGAGATGTTGCCCGATTTCTCCGGCCCGTTGCCCGATTCTAAGTTCGGGATCTGGGTCATTTCCTCCCGCGAACGGGTATCCGGCTCAGAGAGCTCGGTGATCCGGACATAGTTTGTCCTCAGAATAGAGGGATGGTCCATATGTGGCTCCTCCACTACCGCTATCTCGTGGGTGATTGGTGGGGATTTAATATCCCTCTGGTCGGGTTTAAGCCCAATCCGGTCATAGTCTGTAGCGACTCCCAAAGCAGCGATGCGATCCAAGAGTTCATTAAGGGAAGAGAGCTCTATTAGATCCATCTGTTCGGCGAGCTCCGAATTGACGTGGAGGCTATTCGTGATGACCCGAGAGGTCATCGTCGGCGCGACAACCGATTGGGCGGCCATGATGAAGCCACCTAGTCGGAGAGTTTGGCCTACAGCCAGCACTCCCCCAGAGGTGATGTTTAGTCCGCCAGATAACTGGCTGTCCGGGTACCCCCTAATCCAGGACTCCCTCAACCGCCGCAGCCAGCTCATTCAGGATCATGTCCATGAGGCATCATTCCTCCTTATTTTCTATCTTGTCCGGCTTGGAGTCAACTTCACCAAACTGGAAGACTAGTGGTAGATGATCATTCCGTGCCATGGCATTGGTGGAGGTCTGTGGGAGGGGAATGGGAGGCGAAGAGTAAGGCTACCAGTATTAAAAAACAGCTCGAGTGCCATTAATAGAGAGGATGAGGGCGAGGCCGGTGGCCATGGAGGTCAAAGGGCTCACTTCCCAGTGAGCCTGCACAACATACAACTCACACACTTCCCGGTGAGCCTGCGCATTGGAGGACAGCTTGCACGCCTCCCGGTCAACCTGCGCAGCAGACTGCACTCGCATGCCTCCTATCTACTCAAGCAGCTGTCCACCAGCACCTCCTAGCCATTAAAGGTGTGACGCGTGGTGTCACGCGAATGGTTAATAGAACACCCACGATTTGAATTATACAAACGTTTGAGATGATAATGTGACAACTATTTGTTTCAAAATGCCTTTGTTGGCTGTTGATTCGAGTGCACCTTCTCTCAAATTGGACATGAAAAATACCACATCATTTTGGTGCCATTCCATGATAGCATGAGCTTCATGAATTTCAGACGACTTTTGGACTTACTAGAATTTAAAACCAAGTATCTCAATGTTTGCGGCCGAGGCATGATGCCGAGGTGTTTGAAGTTCATTCCCATTTCTAGCATGGGACCTAAGCATGCGCGCCAAGACACAAATATGATTTTTCAACTGAATTTGCTACACTGGAGCATGTGCCTATAGTTCAAATTTGAATCATGTACATAAAATGCCTAGAAAACTCAGTTAATGCATAAAAATGTCCAAACGAACCCCGAATAATTCTGAATTTTAACATAACACTCTTGTTGCTCTATGTTGTGTCTAGAAAAAAATCAATGTGAGAAGAGGCAACGAATGTCGTTTTGTCCAAAAAGGTGACACACGTTCCCTACTGGAACCACGAGGATTCTTGGGAGAAGCTCTGGTTTGTGAGGAGCGTATACAAAAACCTGCCCCAAATTGGACATTTTTTCCACATGATGTTGGTGCCATTCTATGATAGCATGCCAAGTTTCATGAAATTCAGATGAGTTTTGAATTTACTAGAATTTAAAAACAAAGTATCTGAATGTTTTGCCAGCAAGCAACGGTGCACTGGTGTTTGAAATTCATTTCCATTTCTTGCATGGGACCTAAGCATGCACCCAAGGACATACATTTGGTTTTTAACCCATTTTTTCTGCATTGGAGCATGTGCCTGTAGTTCAAATTTTAATTATACACATAAAACGCCTAGAAAACTTAGTTAATGTATAAAAATGTCCAAATGAACCCAGAAAATTTTCAAATTTTAACATGACACTCCTGTTGCTCTATGTTGACACTAGAAAAAAAATTGAAATCAAGAAGAGGTAACAAATATCGTTTCATCCACAAAGGTGACACGTTCCCTACCGGAACTATGAGGCTTGTTGTGAGAAGCTCTAGTTTGTGAGAAGCTTATACCCAACCTACCCCAAATGGGACAATTTTTTTACCACAACATGTTGATGCCATTCCATGATAGCCTGCCAAGGTTCATGAACTTCATACGAGTATTAGATTTACTAGAATTTCAAAACCAAGTATCTCAACATTTGTTGATGAGCCACGGTGCCGAGGTGTTTGAAATTTATCCCCATTTCTTGCATGGGACATAAGCATCAACCCATGGACACATATATGATTTTACAACCCATTTTGGTGCAACGGAGCATGTGCATGTAGTTTAATTTTGAATTTTGCACCTGAAATGACTAGAAAACCAAGTTGATGTATAAAAATGTCCAAGCGAACCCTGAATAATTCCAATTTTTTTGACGACACACCTATAGTTGCATGTTCACTGTAGATAAAAGTTCTAGCAATTCAAACACCCTCCTTTGCCACTATGACCCCATTATATATTACAAATCAAGATGAAAAATCAAATATATCACACACAGTTTGTTATCATCAACTGTGTGAGATGCAGTACAAAATATCTTGGAGCGCTGTCGAAGTAGTATATGGCCTACACGAGAAGGTGCGTCGGCTAAAGTCCATAGCCGGTGCGTCAAGCACACTAGCTCGCTCCCCAAATATCATTTCACTGATCAATCTTCGCCGGTGAAAGATGGGGACATGGACCCGCGTTGTGAGGGCAACGGCGGCCCACTCCGGCGAGAGCGCAGCCGCATCCGACATGTGGCACCCCGGCTCAGAGCAACCGGTTTACCTTGCATTGCCAGCCCAAAGACCATGTCTTCTGGCAACACACAACATCTTGGTACAGAATACAACCGCTTTATTGATGCTAGCGGAACATAGTTCATATTACAACAAGTTAGGAGCCCAAGCGGCACACATGATGCGGCTGAACAATATGTACATTATTTAATGAACATAAGGGGGCCTTGATCATGACAACTACGCGGCAGCGGAACGATGATGAAGCGGGACTACATAGCACAGGGACACTAATGTGAGCACGATCTAGACTCGAACAACACTCCGTTCCAAAAAACCTTTCCCGAAATCTAGCATGACACGCCAGGTCAGTACATTGAATGTATTTGCAAGCTCACAACAAGCATAAACATAATGACAAACAATATCATGATATTAACCAATTTAATCATCAATGAAAAATCATGCTATGGATGCAGTGAAACAAATCTCGTGCCTCAAGTCCCACGGACTTGCTTACCAATGGGTTACCATGTAACAAAATGGTGATCTCTCTCGGATCACAAAACAGACCAACCACGTGGTCATCAAACGGGTTGCCACGCAACCAAACGGTGATCTTTCTTGGATCACAAATGGACCAACAACTTGGTCATCAAACGGGTTGCCTCACAACCAAACAGTGATCTTTCTCGGATCACAAACGGACCAACATCTTGGTCATCAACATCAACATGGTTGTCCAACCATCCTCTTTCCAACAGTGCCATGTTATTAATTTAGTGTGCAAGATTTATTAAAACATTGACCCATGGTGTGACCTACTTTCGAGCGTGTCCGTAACCATGGACTCGGCTATCGATAGATTTAATACACTCTGTAGAGGTAGCGCACTATACCCACACGAAAGAACCCATGGCCTCGCAATCCCATTTGGGTGGACCAACGACATTCCAACAAAACCCCTCCATTGCCACGACAATCTGCTGGCCACTCCAACTAACTCCCCACTGGGCTAAGTCATGGGTGGCCCTGTGTCTACCCCAGACACCAACAACCACCATCGTGGCAAATGGCCACATCGTGGCAAAACGGTCCCAAACGGGGACAAGGTACCATAACAACATCAACGGGCACACAAGGTTATGTCTGCTTACCGGGCCAGGGTACCGCACGCCCATAACCTTCCCTTGTTGGAGGTACCGACTAGAGGCAAGACAACAGAACATATAAAGGCCTTCCCATAAAGGCAAATGTGGTTGCGCTGGGAAAAACTCGATTCAGTGGCACCATGACCCGATCAACGATATGTTAAAGTTGATTTATTATCAGGTTCAACTTAAAATAAAAATGACCGTGTCATGACATGCCATGCAAATGCACTCATATAACAGGCTTCACTAATCATCAGAACCACACTGGGTCAACTTATATCAATCTCTAATCAACCATTTCAGAAACTCATGGCACTATTCTGGTCATGCTTATGCAGCAACTAATCATGGCAATAACTTAGCAATATCATTTTCTTACTCAAGAAAATATAATTCAAACTAGTCCTTTTTATAAGCAAATTGTTTCTCCATAGCCTATCATCACTTATAATAACTTAACTCTAACTTAGTTAACTCTTAACTTTCTGTTAATCAACATATCCACATGAATAAGCTTGCAACAGAATGAAAATAATTATTTAACTAGGTGATTTAAATGCATGAACTAATTAACCATTCAAGTTGAAAATAAATCACAAATATTGCAATGGCACCATGAAAATGTTTTTGTGGCTTGCCTTAGTGCAGATGAGGGTCACACTCCTCCTGGTGATCCTCAAGACAAGCTTCACTCTCTGAAAACAATTCAAAAACACAAAAAGAAAATATTAAGAAACACTCTAAAATTCACCAGAAAATCTAGTCAGCAGAGGAAAATCTCATCTCTGGTGTGCTGCTAGAGATTTTCATACAGAACACAATGCAAAAAGAA
>NC_057807.1:344142417-344159618 GCF_018294505.1 Triticum aestivum | reverse complement strand
AAACCCCGCGGGGCGCCACCACTTGTACCGCTTCGGGCGCGTACAGAGTGGCTGACTAGAAGGCCCCGTTAGTCAGGTGAGAGGAAGGGGAAGGGAGAGACAGGGGGCGGCGGGGCTCCACCGGAGCACACGCCAGCGAGGAGGGCTTCTTGGTCAGAACTGGAGGGAGCGATCGAAAGAGGAGACAGAGGTGCACCTGCCCGTACCCGTAGTTTAGATAGGGGTGGTCGGAAAGCGTCGAAAATGGCCTCTCTAGCGGCGGCAAAAAGCAGAGGTCGCCGGAGTTGAAGACGACAGCGACTAGAGGCAGTACCAGGGGCTCCAATCGGGTGGAACGACACCACCGAGGCAGGGCTGAGACCCTGGAAGGGTCGCCTAAGCTTGGGAGGGGCTGGACTGGTGCAGACGGATAGAGGGGATCGCCGACGAGCTTGAGCTCGGGGACGACAACCCGAGGCTTGCCCGGCCGGGCCATGGATTTCTACAGGTTTGTGGAGTGTGTGTGAGGAGTGGATGATGCTCGAGGAGGCTGGGGAGAGCTCTATTTATAGCCGAGCGATGAGAGGTGATCAGGCTCTGCCGGAGGACACCTAGACGCTGTGCCCGGCGACGAGCGGCGTTAGTGAGAGAGGGGGAAGGCGACGCAACTCACATGGGAACTGTGGGCGAGCGGAGACTGGCACAAGAGCGAGGGGGTGGCGACGAACACAGTGCGCAGCACACTGTTGGGTTGGCCGGACCGCGCCCGTGCTCGCTGCAGCGAGCTCCGGCGTCGGTGAGCGCCAGGGTGAAGTTAATGGCATCAGGATGGTGATGGTTGCGGGGTTTGGCAAGGTTTGGCAGGTGGGGAAGCAATCACGCGAGCAACAGAGGCTCGCGCGCGACGCAGAGCACGTCGGCTGCATGCCAGCATGCCTGGACGAACGCGGTCACCACGTGAACTCTGACCTCAGGCCGAGCTAAGCCTAAACTTCATGTCTGGCGTGTTGACCGTGGTAGATTTAGAAGTTACCACACTTTGGTTTGAGCTCAGGTGCAGTAAACATGATTTTTACTTCACTGCAAGTTACTGGACAATAACTTTGAGAGCTTGCTAGGGTTAAACGGCTGGGAGTTGGGAGCTGTGCTTTGCTGGTTAGCAATGAGCTAGAAGGGTAGTGATGCACAAGAAAATGCAGCACCAATGGAGCAAGTAAAATGGTAGTTGCTGTAGAAACTACCATTTCTTCCCAGAGTAGAAAATAATTTATCTAGCAAAAATATTCCAAAAAGTGGTGTGATATTTTTTCTCAGGGAGGTGCCCTAGGGTTCAAAGGATTTTTGTGAATTTTCTCAGATTTTTGTGGGCAAGAAAAATAGGGGTTGCTTTGGAGCACAAGTTTCTGTTTAGGGTTTTTGAGAGGAAAATGAATATTTTTCATTAAAGAAAAATACCCATGACATTATTTTGAGGTAGATCAGAGAGGAAATGATGGTTTGGAGGAGCAGTGAGCCACTTGGGTGAAAGCCAAGGTTATGCCCAAGTATTTTAAGTCCAACTAAAATGATTCAAACTCAAAATTCAAATCAAAAACCATCTGAAAACCAGAAGAGAAAAGAAGGCAAAAACCACGCTGCCACAAACCTCCCCCACTTAGGATGAATCTCGTCCTCCAGATTCGGTTGCTCGGGAAAACAATTCTGGATAATTTTCCTTTAGAAATTCTTCTTGCTCCCAGGTTGCTTCTGCCTCTGTATGATGCTCCCACTGGACCTTGTAATATTTTCTCGTCTTGCTTCGAGTGACCCTTTCTATCTCATCCAAAAAATTTAACGGTCTCTCTTCATATGTTAAATCCTTAGCCAACTCTATTTCTGTCATAGCAGTGCTTTTCTCGGGCGGTGATATGCATGTTCTCAACTGGGAGACATGGAACACGTTGTGCAGTTCTGACAACTCTGGCGGTAGCTCCAACTGATATGCAACCGTACCCACTCATGACATAACTGGAAATTGACCAATAAATCAGGGTGCCAATTTCCCGCGAGTCTGAAACCTTTTTATTCCCTTCATAGGAGTGACTCTGAGGTATACTTGTTCTCCGGGCTCAAAACTGACCTGTTGGTGCTTTGCATCATAATAGCTCTTTTGTCGGGATTTGGCCAGTCGCAGACGGTCTCTAATTTCTTATACTTGCCTTTTAGCTTCCATCATGAGGTCTGTTCCGAAGAGACGACTATCTGCGATTTGAGACCAATTCAAGAGGGTGCGGCACTTAGGGCCATACAAAGCCTCATATGGTGACATTTTTAAACTGGCCTGGAAACTGTTGTTGTAGGAGAACTCATTATACAACAGACAGTCTTCCCACTTAGGCCCTTGGGCCAAGGCACATGCTCGTAGCATATCTTCAAGTATTTGGTTTACCCGTTCAGTCTGCCCATCGGTCTGAGGATGGTAAGCGGTACTATATTTCAGTTTTGTTCCCAAAGCTTGATGGAGACGGAACCAGAAAGCGGAGGTAAAAAGGGACCCTCGTTCAGAAGTGATCATTCAAGGAACTCCGTGTAAACTGACTATTCTGGACACATATAATTGTGCAAGCTGATCAACACGGTATGTGGTTCTGATGGGAATGAAATGTGCTACCTTGGTTAACATATCCACTATGACCCATACTGCGTCATTGCCTCGCTGAGTTTTTGGTAGCCCAGTGATAAAATCCATGCAGATGTCGTCCCACTTCCATTGCGGAATGGGCAACGGTCAGAGGAGTCCAGCTGGTTTCTGGTGCTCTGCCTTTACTTTATTGCATATGTTGCAGCAGGCCACAAAATATGCTATGTCTTTCTTCATTCCATCCCACCAGAATATTTGGCGAAGGTCTTCATACATTTTAGTACCTCCAGGGTGGATAGAATACGAGGATTCGTGTGTTTCGGATAGTATTTTCTTCCTTAAACCTTCTTGACTTGGTACACAAATCCTCCCGCGGAACCGTAGTGTACCTAGATGGTCCTTGGAAAAATCCGAGGTCTGTCCTGCTAACATTCGCTTGACATATTTTGTAAGATTGTGTCATCCGGCTCGGCCTTGCGAATCTCATCCTCGAGGGTAGGAGTAATTTCCATAACATTAGCAAGACTAGCTTCAACTATGACCAGATTGAGCTGAGCAATTTCTTCTTAGAGTCCAGAAGGCATGGTTGCCATCATGGCATTTAAACTGACAGGCTTTCTGCTGAGTGCATCGACCACCACGTTGGCCTTACCCAGTTGGTAATTAATTCCAAGGTCATAGTCCTTGACTAACTCAAGCCATCTGCGTTGGTGGAGATTCAAATCTGGCTGAGTGAATATATACTTGAGGCTTTTGTGGTCGGTAAATATTTGGCACCTTTTTCCAATGAGATAGTGCCTCCAGATTTTTAGAGCATTAACCACCGCGGCCAATTCCAGATCACAAGTAGGATAGTTCCCTTCGTGGGGTCACAACTGATGAGAGGCATAAGCTACTACCTTGCCATCTTGCATAAGTATGCATCCAAGACCCTGTCTGGAAGCATCACAGTATACATCAAAGCTGCGGTAGATGTCCGGAAGTGTCAACACAGGGGCTGAGGTCAATCTGATTTTTAGCTCGTTGAAAATTTTCTTTCAATCCTCAGTCCATTCAAATTTCTTATCCTTTTTAGAAGCTTTGTCATTGGCTTGGCAATTTTAGAGAAACCTTCAATGAACCGGTGATAGTATCCGGCTAATCCAAGGAAACTCTGGATTTGAGACACTGTTATGGGGGCCAACCAATCAAGCACATCTTTTACTTTGCTTGGGTCCACGGCTATACCTTCTGCAGATAGTATATGCCCAAGGAATCCAACTTTCTTGAGCCAAAACTCACATTTGCTGAACTTGGTGTACAGTTGATGGTCACGGAGTCTTTGTAAGACAGCTCGGAGGTGTCCTTTCTGCTCGTCTTCACTTTTTGAGTATATGAGAATATCATCGATAAAAACCACCACAAATTTATCAAGGAAATCCATGAATAATTTATTCATCATGTGCATGAAGAAAGCAGGGGCATTGGTGAGGCCGAAGGACATAACAATATATTCATAAAGACTGTGTCGAGTAGTGAATGCGGTCTTAGGAATATCTTCCTTTTTAATCTTGAGTTGGTGGTATTCGGTCCTCAAATCAATCTTGGAGAACACTTTGGCCCCACTGAGTTGATCAAATAAGTCATCAATCCTGGGTAGTGGATATTTGTTTTTGATGGTGACATCATTCAGCTGACGGTAATCTACACACATACAGAGACTTCCATATTTCTTATCCACGAATATAACAGGTGATCCCCATGGCGAGGAACGGGGACGGATATAACCTTTTTGGAGCATGTCATCAAGCTGTTTCTTTAGCTCCACTAATTCTGATGACGGCATTCGATAATATTTCTTGTATAACGGTGCGGTTCTAGGTACAAGATCGATTGCAAACTCAAGCTCTCGGTCTGGTGGCATGCCTGGCAGCTCTTCTGGTAATACATCGGGAAACTCACTGACTACAAGAATTAATTCCAACTCAGCCACAACGGCAAAAACCATTTCTTTCTGTGGTATGCTCCTGCGGGCATGGAGTTTTGTAGCTTGCCCTTCTGGACTGGTCAAGGTGACTTCTCGGGTTGCACAATTAATACAGACTTGGTATTGTGTCAACCAATTCATTCCCAAAATGATGTCTAGCTTAACAGACTCAATGACTATCAAGGAAGCTGGAAAGTGGACTCCGTTGATATTTATTTTGAAATTATGGCAGACCAGATTGCTTTTGAGCAAAGACCCCGGGGATTGTACCAGCATATTCTTGCTCAAAATCGAACAAGTAAATTTGTTTTGGGCAACAAAACTCCGCGAAATAAAAGAGTGGGAAGCCCGAGAGTCAAATAAAATTATGGTAGGTATGCTATTAACTGAAAACATAGCAATGACGACTTCGGGGTTCTCTTGGGCTTCGTCTGCAGGGAGGGCGTGGACTTGTCCGGTGATGTTTTTCTAGACAGGATATGCCCCAATAAAGTTGACTCGTGGCCTAAATGGAGGTTTATTCCTGCCGCCCTTGGGACACTGTCGGGCGTAATGTCCGGTTTGCCCACAACTGAAACATGAATTATTGTGCTGGCATTCTTCTCGTACCGGGTTGGTCACGACATTCTTGACTTGTGTCGGGGCCTTGTTGATATTTTGCTGCCAATTGGGCTTGTACTCTACTTGCGTCTGCTGCCAGGTACGAGCCTTTTGCATAGGATGAACCTCCTTTCTTGGTTCAAACTTGCGCTTGTGATCATTATTTGAAGTCTTGTTGTCATGTATTAGTTTGTGCTCCCTCTCAGCAATGAGGGCCTTGTTTACCAGAGCTTGGAAATCGGTGAAATCAAACATGCTGAGAGTGCATCGGAGATGTTGATTTAATCCTCCAAGAAAAGGGTCAATCTTCCTTTCTTCGGTGGCCACATCATGAAGAGAGTAGTGGGCCAAATGATTGAACTTATTTAAATATTCACTCACAGACTGACTTCCTTGGAGGAGCGCAAGGAGCTCACGCTGCTTGACCTTCATAACTCCAGCAGGAATATGGTATTTACGAAACCGATCCTTGAATTTTACCCAGGTGATTTCTTCATCGGCAGGCCACATGGCTTTTTCATTTTCCCACCATATTGCGGCAGCGCCTTCCAGATAATGAGTTGCAAATGGAACTTTGTCATTTGTATCCATACGGGCAATCTCAAGCTTCTTCTCAATAGTTCGCAACCAGTCGCCTGCATCCAATGGATCAATAATCTGACTGAAACTGGGAGGGTTGGTTCTCTGAAAGTCTGACAGTTTGGAGTGATGACCGTTCTGATTTCCATTCTGTCCAACCATAGCTTGCACACTTCTCAATATTTCAAGCAGATCATTATTTCGCCTTTCTTAAAACATACGGAGAATTTGCTCAATGGAGGGTGGATTTGGCGGTGGAGGCGGTGGTGGAACGTACGGCTCGGGGGAGTGTCCTGCCTGTCGTGCGGAACGACGAACAGGGACATCCTCACAAGTGTCGCTACTGCTGCCTCCCCGCGTCATCCTATTGTTTTTCCAAGACAACACAATCAAGATGAGCAACAACCAAAACGAAAAACAGTGGGGAAAAGCCAACGACAAAACCCGGAAGAAAGCGAAAATCCGAAGGAAACCCATCGAATAGAAGAAAGTCCAACATAATTATACATAGACCCGTACATAAAGGATAAATGACATAATAAGTTCAACTAGTTTCATACATCGAATGGAACATCATGACTCGTACGACTACATCCGTACATCAACCTGATAACTGCGAATACTTGAGCGCCCTAATGCTCTGCTGGTGCTGCGGTGTCCTCTCCTGAAGCGGACTCGGATCCTGAACTGACAGTGTTAACTGCGACCTCTGGGTTAAATGTAACATGACGACACTACCTCGAAGGCTCTCCCTCAGGAGCAGGTGCAGGATAAGGCTGAAGCATCGTGGCTACAGGGGTAGCGAGAAGAGAAACCCACTCACCCGGAGCACTAAGAGGGTTCACAGTCGAGGTGCCCGAGCTACTCGGAGGAGCAACTGGTGAAACTGGGGAGCTAGAACTAGATGGAAGATAAGGAGTAAATTCCGTAGACGATGGAGTAGTGACAGCTCTAGTAGCGGCTAAAGTAACACGGGCACGAGTAAGCTCTCGAGCCAACTCATGGATCAGAAGGTAGCTAGCAGTAATGTATCGAGAAAGGTGGCTTGCAGTACTATCGGACTCCGGATCAATGGTAGGAAAACGGACATGACCATTGTCGTGCAGGGAAGGATAGTAGTAGAAACCTGGATGGTTCTGCATTCGGACCTCGTTATAGCGTAGCTCGACGAGGACCTCAAATGCAACAAACTAGACAGCCTAAGAAGCGGTAGAAGCATAACCGCTCCTGGAAGTGCGAGTGTAAGAGGTGGAAGATGAACTGGTGCACAGAGTAACCACGGCGTGATACTCATACACTGAATCTGACAGACGCTCCCGATACACATGATAGATTGGGTCGTCACCGTGAGGATACAGTCGACGCCACAGGTTGCGAAGGAGATGCGGCGACATGTACGCAGTTAGCTGCAACTGGCACGGATAAGGCACCGGAGCCATCTACACTCACAACCATTAGTAGGTTAGAAATAAAATAACCAAGTGCATGCAATGCAACAACCAGCTAAAAACACTATCGTCACTCAACTTTTACGCTAACTAACGTCCAGTAACGCGGCGGGAGTATAGCATGTCCTATAGTCAGCGCGGCTCTGATACCAAGCATTGTGGCACCCCCGCTCAGAGCAACCTGTTTACCTTGCATTGCCAGCCCAGAGACCATGTCTTCTGGCAACACACAACATCTTGGTACAGAATACAACAACTTTATTGATGCTAGCGGAACATAGTTCATATTACAACAAGTTAGGAGGCCAAGCGACACACACGGTGCGGCTGAACAATATGTACATTATTTAATGAACATAAGGGGGCCTCAATCATGACAACTACGCGGCAGCGGAACAACGACGAAGCGAGACTCCATAGCATAGGGACACCAATGTGAACACGATCTAGACTCGAACAACACTCTGTTCCAATGAACCTTTCTTGAAATCTGGCATGACACGCCAGGTCAGTAGATTGAATGTACTTGCAAGCTCACAACAAGCATAAACATAATGACAAACAATATCATGATATTAACCAATTTAATCATCAATGCAAAATCATGCTATGGATGCAGTGAAACAAATCTCGTGCCTCAAGTCCCACGGACTTGCTTACCAATGGGTTACCACGTAACCAAACGGTGATCACTCTTGGATCACAAAACGGACCAACCACGTGGTCATCAAACGAGTTGCCACACAACCAAACGGTGACCTTTCTCGGATCACAAACGGACCAACAACTTGGTCATCAAACGGGTTGCCTACAACCAAATGGTGATCTTTCTCGGATCACAAACGGACCAACATCTTGGTCATCAACATCAACATGGTTCTCCAACCATCCTCTTTCCAATAGTGCCATGTTATTAATTTAGTGTGCAAGATTTATTAAAACATTGACCCATGGTGTGACTTACTTTCGAGTGTGTCCGTAACCGTGGACTCGGCTATCGATAGATTTAATACACTCTGCAGAGGTAGCGCACTGTACCCACACTAAGGAACCCATGGCGTCGCACTCGCATTCGGGTGGACCAACGACATTCCAACAAAACCCCTCCATTGCCACGACACTCTCCCGGCCACTCCGACTAACTCCCCACTAGGCTAAGTCATGGGTGGCCCAGTGTCTACCCCAGACACCAATGGCCACCGTCGTGGCAAACGGCCACATCATGGCAAAATGGTCCCAAACGGGGACAAGGTCCCATAACAACATCAACAGGCACACAAGGTTATGTCTGCTAACCGGGCCGGGGTACCGCACGCCCATAACCTTCCCTCATTGGAGGTATGGACCAGAGGCATGACAACAGACCGAATAAATGCCTTCCCATAAAGGCAAATGTGGTCACGCTGGGAAAAACTTGATTCAGTGGCACCATGACCCGATCAACGATATGTTCAAGTTGATTTATTATCAGGTTCAACTTAAAATAAAAATGACCGGTGTCATGACATGCCATACAAATGCACTCATATAATAGGCTTCACTAATCATCAGAACTATACCGGGTCAACTTATATCAAGCTCTAATCAACCATTTTAGAAACTCATGGCACTATTTTGGTCATGCTTATGCAACAACCAATCATGGCAATAACTTAGCAATATCATTTTCCTACTCAAGAAAATATTATTCAAACTAGTCCTTTTTATAAGCAAATTATTTCTCCATAGCCTATCATCACTTATAATAACTTAACTCTAACTTAGTTAACTCTTAACTTTCTGTTAATCAACATATCCACATGAATAAGCTTGCAACAAAATGAAAATAATTATTTAACTAGGTGATATAAATGCATGAACTAATTAACCATTTGCAATGGCACCATGAAAATGTTGTTGTGGCTTGCCTTAGTGCAGATGAGGGTCACACTCCTCCTGGTGATCCTCAAGACAAGCTTCACTCTCTGAAAACAATTCAAAAACACAAAAAGAAAATATCAAGAAACACTCTGAAATTCACCAGAAAATCTAGGCAGCAGAGAAAAATCCCATCTCTGGTGTGCTGCTAGAGATTTTCATATAGAACACAATGCAAAAAGAATCAATTCATTTGGACTTATGGTTAAAAAGTTGTGGCTGTTTGAAGTGTTCTGTAATTATTTGAATTTGAATAAATAAAAACAGAACTGGAGTGGGGGGGGGGGGTGACGTCGAAGGCGTAAACCCCATGGGGCGCCACCACTCATACCGCTTCAGGCGCGTATAGAGTGGCTGACTAGCGGTCCCTGCTAATCGGGTGAGAGGGAGGGGAAGGGAGAGACAGGGGCGGCGGGGCTTCGCCGAAGCACACGCCGACGAGGAGGGCTTCTTGGCCAGAACTAGATGGAGGGATCGAAAGAGGAGATGGAGGCGCACCTGCCCGTACCCCGTAGGTTAGCTGCGGGTGGTCGGACGGTGTCGGAAATGGCCTCTCCAGTGGCGACAAAAAGCAGAGGTCACTGGAGTTGAAGACGACGGCGACTAGAGGCAGCACCAGGGGCTCCAATCAGGTGGAATGGCACCACCGAGGCGCGGCGGAGACCCTGGAAGGGTCGCTTGAGCTTGGGAGGGGCTGGAGTGGTGCGGACGGACAAATGGTATCGCCGGCGAGCTCGAGCTCGGGGACGACGGACTGAGGCTTGCCCGGCTGGGCCACGGCTTTCTACAGGTTTGTGGAGTGTGTGTGAGGAGTGGATGATGCTCGAGGAGGCCGGGGAGAGCTCGATTTATAGACGAGCAATGAGAGGTGCTCGGGCTCCGCTAGAGGACACCTGGACACTGCGCCCGTCGACGAGCGCCGTCAGTGAGAGAGGGGGAAGGCGACACAACTCATGCGGCAACTGTGGGCGAGCGGAGATGAGGACAGGAGCGAGGGGGTGGCAACGAACATAGTGCGCAGTGCACTGTTAGGTTGGCCGGACCGCGCCCGTGCTCTCTATGGCGAGCTCCGGCGTCGGCGAGCACCAGGGTGAAGTTAATGGCGTCGGGACGGTGATGGTGGCGGGGTTTGGCAAGGTTTGGAAGGCGGGGAAGCGATCACGCGAGCAACAGAGCCTCGGCGTGACACAGAGCACGCCGGCTGCATGCCAGCACGCCTAGATGAACGCAGTCACCGTGTGAACTCTGACCTCAGGCCGAGCTAAGCCTAAACTTCATGTCTGGCGTGTTGTCCTGTAAGTGCTTCTAGTGCCCCTTAGTGATTTTGGTGTATTGAAGACTTATAGGTTAAGGGACTGATGCGTTTGTGAGTGTACACAGGTCTATAAGTCTATGAGGAGTTTGATATTTACAGAGAAAGTCGACCCCTAAAAATGAAGTTCTTCAACTGAAGACTTTGGATTTCTGAAGACTTTCTGAAGACTTTGAAATGAAGAAATTGGTGTGACCTTGAAGACTTGGTAATCATTCGAGGAACATGAAGCGTGAAGACGTTTGTTTTCGTAGTTTCATTTTCTCTTTCTTGAGTCATAGGAAACACCATACTGTTAAAGGGGGTCGAGGAAATACTAAGGAAAAATTTCCATGTGATGCTCAACTCAAAATCCTACACCTACCAATCCCTTCGAGTGAAGCCATTAGAAATCTCATATAGTTCAGTCAATTTCTTCAGTAACAGAGACGAAGTTCTTCCGGTTGCTGAGGAATTTGTTCTGACTGAGGAGTTAGGAATTCACCAGTGCGGATTGCCTACACAGTGAGGAACATGATAGCCCTGAGGAATTTGAGAGTCAAAATTCCGATCGTTGCTGTGCTATGCGCCAGTTGTCCCAAAAATATCTACCCACCTAACGGTCATATCATTGAAGGGCATTTATGTCTTATCATGTCAGGCTGCTCCCTAGGCTATAAATAGCCGCCCCCTATAACCACTAGCTGGTTGGCTGCTCCGAGAGAAACTAACACTTGTCATTTGAGAGCATCCCATCCTCCGAGGACTTTGAGCGAAAATCATCAAGTGAGGAAAACCCAAACCCAAACACCTTCAAACCCAAAGTGATTGAGCATCACTGAAGAGATTGATCCTGCGTGGATCCGACGCTTGTTACCTTTGAAGACTATGCTTCTTCCAGACGGTTAGGCGTCATGGTCTAGAGCATCCAAGAGGAATTGTGGATCGCCGAGTGACCTAGTCTGTGAAGGTTTGGAAGTCACCTGAAAACTTACCACGAGTGATTGGGCGAGGTCTGTGTGACCTTAGCTCAAGGAGAATACGGTGAGGACTTTGTGTCCGGGACTGTGTGTCCTCAGGTTTAAATACCTAGCCGCTCCAACCAGACATACAACTAAGACAACAGTTGGAACTGGTCTACCAAATCATGGTCTTCACCAAGCTTACTGGTTCTATTTCCTCAACTCTTTCATTTCCTCATTTTAGTTGTTGTGTGCTTGTTCATATCTGTTTGAAGACTTTGACTGAAGACTTTCTCAATTTCCTCAGTTCAATTTCTTCAATCTGTCCGTCTTCATCCCGTGTTATCATGTGTTTATGCTTTCTGTACTCTGTGCTTGTTTTCATTTCATCATGATGACTATGCATGCTAGTGTTCTGTTATGTTTACTTTTGAGTACTTATTCCGCTGCAAGTAGTTCTTCACGAAGGAATTTCCTCACCAGCAAATTCCTCAGTGATGAATTCATAAAAATCGCCTATTCACCCCCTCTAGTCGATATAATGCACTTTCAATTGGTATAAGAGCAAGGTACTCCCTTGTTCTGTGTGATTTTTGGTTTAACCGCCTGGAGTTTTTAGTTATGTCGACTGCAGGAATGAGGAATGTATCCTGCCCCATCTTTGATGGTCATGAGTATCCTTGGTGGAAGGCCATGATGAAGAAGCGAATCATGGCAATGAACAACGAACTGTGGACTGTCACCGAGATTGGTCTTACCGATCTATGCAAGATGGTGGAGGCTGATGACATTCGCAAGTACACTCTACTCAACCTCACAGCGAAGGATGTCATCTGCTCCTGTTTGTCCCAAAATCAGTTCAGGAACGTCATGCATCTCAATCATGCGAAGCTAATCTGGGACCGACTCTCTGAGGTCTATGAAGGTCATTGAACCCGTCATGATCCTTGGTTTGAGGATTTCAAGGAATCTCTCAATGCGATGACATTCGAACTAGAATCATCATCTTCTACACCATGACTTATGGCAAAAAGTGCTAAGGTAACTGAATGCTACCTATCCGAGTCTAGTGATGATGAATCTGGAGATGAATTTGGACCCAGCGATGTCAAACTTGCTTCCCTTTCCACTAAACAACAAAGAGCTTTGGAAAAAGTTCAGAAAATGCTAGACAAAAGTGATGATATGTTGGGTGAAGAAATGGATCGTACTAAAACCTTGACTGAAAATCTTCAGAGACTTCAGTCTCAGTTTGACAACTTTCAAGGTCATCATAACACTCTCTTATCTGATCACGAGAAGCTTTCTTATGAATTTGTTCAAAGAAAGCAAGATCTTGAGAAGCTAAGAGTGAGTATGAAGATCTTCAGAAGGAGCGCGATTCATTACTTGCTCAACAAATCAGCGCTACTCAACAAATCAGCACTCCTCCATGTTTGAAGTGCATTGAACGTGAAACTGCTAATTCTTCACCGGAATGTTCAAATGCTTCTAATGCTACAAATTCTTCATCTATCTCTGCTATCACTAATTCCTCATCTAAGGACATTGCTAGTATCACTGATGATGCAGGGCTGAAGGAATTGTACATGACAGGCATGTACAAAAGCCTTGAAGGGCATGATAACCCAGAAGTATAGGGGATCGCAACATCTTTCGAGGGTGAAGTATTCAACCCAAATTTATTGATTCGACACAAGGGGAGCCAAAGAATATTCTTGAGTATTATCAGTTGAGTTGTCAATTAAACCACACCTGGATAACTTAGTATCTGCAGCAAAGTATTTAGTAGCAAAAGTGGTATGATAATAAAGGTAACGGTAGCAACAGTAAAGATAAATGTTTTTGGGTTTTTGTAGTAGTTGTAACAGTAGCAACGGAAAAGTAAATAAGCGGAGAACAATATATGAAAAGCTCGTAGGCAATGGATCGGTGATGGATAATTATGCCGGATGCGATTCCTCATGCAATAGTTATAACATAGGGTGATATAGAACTAGCTCCAATTCATCAATGTAATGTAGGCATGTATTTCGTAAATAGTCATACGTGCTTATGGAAAAGAACTTGCATGACATCTTTTGTCCTACCCTCCCATGGCAGCGGGGTCCTAGTGTAAACTAAGGGATATTAAGGCCTCCTTTTAATAGAGAACCAGACCAAAGCATTAACACATAGTGAATAAATGAACTCCTCAAACTACGGTCATCACCGAGAAGTATCCCGATTATTGTCACTTCGGGGTTGTCGGATCATAACACATAATAGGTGACTATAGACTTGCAAGATAGGATCAAGAACACACATATATTCATGAAAACATAATAGGTTCAGATCTGAAATCATGGCACTCGGGACCTAGTGACAAGCATTAAGCATAGCAAAGTCATAGCAACATCAATCTCAGAACATAGTGGATACTAGGGATCAAACCCTAACAAAACTAACTTGATTACATGGTAAATCTCATCCAACCCATCACTGTCCAGCAAGCTTATGATGGAATTACTCACGCACGATGGTGAGCATCATGAAATTGGTGATGGAGGATGGTTGATGATGACGACAGCGATGAATCCCCCTCTCCGGAGCCCCGAACGGACTCCAGATCAGCCCTCCCGAGAGAGATTAGGGCTTGGCGGCGGCTCCGTGTCGTAAAACGCGATGAAACTTTCTCTCTGATTTTTTTCTCCGCGAGACGGAATATATAGAGTTGGAGTTGAGGTCGGTGGAGGTCCAGGGGGCCCACGAGATAGGAGGCCGCGCCCTAGGGGGGGTGGCGAGCCCCCCTATCTCGTGGACAGGCTGTGGGCCCCCTAGCATTAATTCTTTCGCCAAAAATTCTTATTAGTTCCAAAAAGTGCCTCCGTGGATTTCTAGGACATTCCGAGAACTTTTCCTTTCTACACATAAAACAACATCATGGCAGTTCTGCTGAAAACATCGTCAGTCCGGGTTAGTTTCATTCAAATCATGCAAGTTAGAGTCCAAAACAAGGGCAAAAGTGTTTGGAAAAGTAGATACTTGGAGACGTATCAACTCCCCCAAGCTTAAACCTTTGCTTGTCCTCAAGCAATTCAGTTGATAAACTGAAAGTGATAAAGAAAAACTTTTACAAACTCTGTTTGCTCTTGCTGTTGTAAACATGAAAAGCCAGCATTCAAGTTTCAGCAAATATTATGAACTAACCATATTCACAATAACACTTAGCTCTCACAATTACTCATATCAATAGCATAATCAGCTAGCGAGCCATAATAATAAAACTCAGATGACAACACTTTCTCAAAATAATCATAACATGATATAACAAAATGGTATCTCGCTAGCCCTTTCTGAGACCGCAAAACATAAATGCAGATCACCTTTAAAGATCAAGGACTGACTAAACATTGTAATTCATGGTAAAAGAGATCCAGTCAAGTCATACCCAATATAAACCAATAGTAATGAATGCAAATGACAGTGTGCTCTCCAGCGGGTGCTTTTAATAAGAAGGATGATGACTCAACATAAAAGTAAATAGATAGGCCCTTCGCAGAGGGAAGAAGGGATTTGTAGAGGTGCCAGAGCTCAATTTTTCTGTCAACGCAACAACTATGAGATGGATGTATCTTCCATACTACATGCATTATAGGCAGTTCCCAAACAGAATGGTAAAGGTTTATACTCCCCCAACCACCAACAAGCATCAATCCATGGCTTGCTCGAAACAATGAGTGCCTCTAACATACAACAACCCTGGGGGAGTTTTGTTTAATTATTTTGATTTGCTTTGATCTTTTTGGATCATGGGACTGGGCATCCCGGTTACCGGCCCTTTCTCGTGAATGAGGAGCGTTGTCCACTCCTCGTGAGAATAACCCACCTAGCATGGAAGATATAGGCAACCCTAGTTGTAACATGAGCTGCTCGAGCATACAAAACAGAATTTCATTTGAAGGTTTGGAGTTTGGCACATACAAATTTACTTGGAACGGCAGATAGATACCGCATATAGGTAGGTATAGTGGACTCATATGGAACAACTTTGGGGTTTAAGGAGTTTGGATGCACAAGCAGTATTCCCGCTTAGTACAGGTGAAGGCTAGCAAAAGACTGGGAAGACCAACTGAGAGAGCGACAACAGTCGTAAGCATGCATTAAAATTAATTCACACCGAGTACAAGCATGAGTAGGATATAATCCACCATGAACATAAATATCGTGAAGGCTATGTTGATTTGATTCAACTACATGCATGAACATGTGCCAAGTCGAGTCACTCAATTCATTCAAAGGAGGATACCATCCCATCATATCACATCATAATCATTCTAATAGCATGTTGGCACACAAGGTAAACCATTATAACTCATAGCTAATCAAGCATGGCACAAGTAACTATAATCTCTAAATGTCATTGCAAATATTTTTACTTCATAATAGCTGACTCAGGAATGATGAACTCATCATATTTACAAAAAAACAAGAGAGGTCGAGTTCATACCAGCTTTTCTCATCCCAATAAGTCCATCATATATCGTCATTATTGCCTTTCACTCGCACGACCGAACGATGTGTATAATAATAAGAGTGCACGTGCATTGGACTAAGCTGGAATCTGCAAGCATTCAACTCAAGAGAGAAGACAAGTAATATGGGCTCTAAATTAAATAAACAATCATGCATATAAGAGCCACTAAGCATTTTCAATATGGTCTTCTCGACCCCCAAAGGAAATAAAATAAAATAAAACTATTTACACGTGAAAGCTCCCAACAAGTAAAAGAAGAACGAGAAATCTTTTTGGGTTTCCATTTTAATTCCTACTACAGGCAAGGAAATTAAACTAACTATTTTTTTGGTTTTTCTCAAGGTTTATCAAACACACAAGAAGAAAACTAGAAAAAGAAATTTAAACTAGCATGGATAATACAACGAAAGAGTATGAGCACCGACGACTAGTGTGTGAACATGAATGTAAAGTCGGTGAGAAATACGTACTCCCCCAAGCTTAGGCTTTTGGCCTAAGTTGGTTTAATACCAAGGACCGCCGCTACTCTCCCCGGTGTACTGGGAGGTGTAATCAGGATGCCACTGGCTGGTCATCTCCAGATCCCACTGGACAGATGATGCACGATAAGGGTCCAGCTCAGGTTCCGGTTCAGGTTCAGGTTCTGGAGTAAAAGCTTGAGCTCGATGAATGTTCACCGCCTCCGGTGTGATGAGAAAATTTTCTGCAAGCAAATCAAACAACAAAGGTGCATGCAAAATAATAACCTCAAAGTGTTTCTTATTGAATCTAAGTTTATACAAGAGCATCCTATCTTCGCTGTCAACAATAAACTTGTGTGCTACCATGCTCTTGTAATCTAAAATGTGAGGAGGCAATATTGTCTCCTTTTCCTCATGGTGCCTAATGGGTATCTGAAAATGTCTAGCAAGACATGCATCATAGATACCTCCAAATATGGGGCCTTTTGTACGATTCAGGGCTAGCCGTTTAGCAATGATGGCACCCATATTAAAAGTATTGTCTCCCAGCAAAGCATGTTGAAGAATAATAATATCTGGAGCACTCAAATTTCCACTATTTCCACGACCAATCAAGCATCTACTAGCAAATATGGCAAAGCAGCGTAAAACAGGAAAGTGTATGCTAGAGACCTTCGCCTCGGAGACCTTCGCCTCGGAGCCCTTCTTTCGCTCCTCTACAACAATAGTATTAACAAAGCCATCCACATCTTCATGATGGGGTTAATCTAATTCTCCCTCATAAGGTATCCTACATACCACGCAAAAATGACGTAAAGACATTTCTTTGAATTTATCATATAAATGAAATGATACTGCAGGC